>NC_051183.1:140153067-140234010 GCF_013339695.2 Rhipicephalus sanguineus
TTGCAATTTGCATATCCCGGTACGGTATTTTTGGGAAGTCCTCAAAACCTCTTCAGAAAACGCATCTTCAAATTGGCCTCGGGACGTCCGAAGGTGTCGTCAAGCCGTTTCCACATGACGTTTAGCCTTTCGGAAAGTCATCGACATGCACAGATTTCAACCTTCGAACCTGACGTGATGATTCAGGACCAAGCCATTTGGTAAGGAGGTCAAGCTCTTCCTGCGCAGAAAGATCTACATCTCTGATGACGCCCTTGAAAGATGACTTCCAAGCACGAAAGTTCTCAGGTCGATCATCAAACTTCGTACAAGGTCCTTTCGGCACGGGAACTTAAGGACACTGACGAGCTTCGAGCTGGGACTGTTGGGTGGCGGCGTGTACGCAGGCAGCTGCTGATAATGATGCAAGTCCGTGTGGCGGTTTGCTGCTTCGGCATGCTCCAAGCTCTGGCTTCTCGCGTGCACAACAGTCGCCCGAAGAGGCGCAAGCTCTGCATCACGTATGGTTGCTTCCTCAGTGATGTAGCTCGAAACCCGTTGTGCTTGGTCTATAGGTGGGTGCATGCGCACACAATCCCTGCCATCCTGTTCTACGGCTGCCTCGAGTGCACTTGCCTGTGCGTCTGCTGCAGCTGCTTCTTTCTCATGCTGTAAGACTTCAAGTTCGAACTCAATTCTTGCTTTCTCTAGGCACATCGCGGCCTCTTTACGACCAAACTCAGCTCTTGCTTTGACAGCCTCGGTTTGCGCGCGTGCCTGCACAGCGGCTAGGCTAATCGTGAAGGAGCCGGATCGTCGTGATCGCGAGGAAGCTCTTGAGTGGGCCGATATAGAGAACTGCGACGCTGTTTCCTGTGTGTTGTCGCATTCTTGTTGCGTAGCCTCACGTAACTTCTCACTGACGATCGCCTCACGGTCTGCATCGATTGCCTTTTGGAGCTGTAATTCCTGCCTGGCTTCAGACGTGTTCGCCTTGTCGAGAAAGGAAGCGTATCTTGCGGTGACATGCTCGTAGCGCTCGTAACTTGCACGAAGCTGCGTTGCGACACTGGTAAGATGTCCTTCCTTGGCGCATGACAGCCTATGGAGAGCGATCTCCACGTTCTTCCAAACAGCGTCTAGTTTGCGGCAGTGCTCTTCGCGGCATGTTTCATAAATTTCTTTAGCCTTCACCGAAAGTGTTGCTGTTCTTTGCGGCCGAATGTTTGATGTAGAAGCTTCATCCTTTGATGTGATATTTCGACACTCATGCGTCAGCATGTCCTGATCAATTCTTGCGTGTTTCACATTTTGTCTCGAAGCGGACGTATGTGAAGCAAATGGTGCTAAGCTGCGCGTTGAAGGATGAAACGAGCCCACCTTGTTGCTGCCCTTGTGCTATCAGCTGCTCAACTCCTGGGCGATGTAATCCTTGCAGTGGGTGAATGTCTGGGCCAAACCGGGGGCCTTGCCGTGGCGACGTATCCCATTGCCGGCGGACGTTGAGTTGGCGGCCGATGGCAGTTGTCTCGCTTTTCTACTATGATGGTCTCGCAGCTCGCATTTGACGTGTCAAAGCGTCCGCTATCCAGCCAGTTAACGGCGGAACACTGGTGAACATTTAAACAAGACTAACTTTAATTAGCAGGAATAGAGATACATTTCATTTAAGACATTCACAAGCAGTCGGTCCCCGTAAAAAAGCGGTGCTGTTAGTCGGGCTGGTGGGTTGAGACTGCCGAAACCTTGCGTTTGCTTCTTTCGTCGGCGGCGTTTTCCCTCTCTCCATGAGCCGACAAAGACGACGGCGCACTGCACTCTGATGGTCGCACGTGTCGCCCGTTAAAAGTGGGTAACAAAGGAAGAAGGGTTCGAAGATAAGAAGGGACCCCCCAGTCGGCACATATGTGGGGAAAGGACGCTCCTTCGACGGCACATCAAAGGCAAACACAGCACATGGCCGCTCTCTTCAAGAGGGGACAGAACAATAGGTATTACGTTGATACACCCGGTCGCTTGGTCTAGTAAGCCCTCGTAAAAGGAAAATATGTGCATATATTGTGTAAACATTTGTGCGGCTCGCGCATGCCAACAAGTCGACAAGATTGCTTTCTGTGTAAGACCACACTAAACGTCCTTGGCTTGCACAATCAATCATTTGCACGTGCAGATTGCTAATCCACCCTTATATCATCAAAAACGCGAGATCACTTTCCAAAAATGGCGAAATAGCCCAGTGTATTGCAGAAACTGTGCCATAAAGCTCTAGCGCAGGGCCACAACATCGTATTTCAGTGGAAAGCCAGCCCACATTGAAATGAAGGGCAATCAATAGGCAGACAGATTGGCCAAAAAAGCCTTGAACGAAGGATGGGATTGCGCAATCCCCGTGTCTTGGGTGCAATCCTTATGTATAGCGTGGATATTCAAAAATGTTATAACACAAGGTGACAAGGATATAAGCGCTGTTCTACGGTGAGGTGCTCTATTAATATGAGCAAAACTTCAGCAAAATTTTTGTTGGGCCTAGTTGGTACATATCATTTAAGAAGAGAAGTTCAGCGCAAATCAAGACGGACCAAGGTCAAGGCTTGCGACAAGTGTCGCAAGCCTTGACCTTCAAGATGACCTTCAAGCCAACTTCAAGATGTTGAATCCCGTCCTCGACTGCTGCGACTAATTTGAAGTTAGGGGGAACGGCTGAGATGTTACAACCATGTCCATTGGCTAGTGCGGCGAACTCCGGAGTTGGGAGATGTCGAGATGAGAGGTTTGTCACAAAGGTGCTTGGGGGAATTGTCGTCGATTCCCGGTCGCGAAGTATTCTGCCGAGAGCTTCTTGTTTTCGGCTACCTTGTGCTTCTTGGCCTCGGTGGCAGTGAGTTCTTCGCAAAATCTTCCAGCAATGGCATTATATAATGGATGCGATGTTCCAGCTGGCGTCGGGTGAAGAAAGGTCCAATTCTTTCTTCCTGATGGTCACGTTGCACTCACGTATGCGTGCGGTGACCAGGTATTGTTCAGTTTTCACGATGATATCGATGCCTTCGGACGAAGAAACTGGTTGTTTCAGACGTAGGCTGTGGCGCATGACACCGTTCTCCTTGCACGTGCGGTTGAAATACAGGTGAGGCTTGAACACAGCTATCTTTTCGATGATCCTGGTGAATCGCTTGGCAAGCTGCATGGTCTCTTAGTCAAAATATCGACGTAATCAAACAAAGGTAAACATTCGGCAGAAGTCTGCCTGGTTGGGTAATAAACTAACGGCGAAAAAGAGAAAACTCCAACCAGAAATTTATTTTAGATACCCAACGTTTCGAAGCCTGACCGGCTTCCTCTTCTGGGGTGAGACTGCCCGAGACGCACGGCGCTTCTTAGAACTGGCGTCCAACATTAGGCTTGAGGAAGCCGACCGTATGGTGTCTGTCGATGTGATTTTCCTTTTCACCAGCGTGCCCGTACCCCTCGCACTGGCTGTGACGTGCCGGACTCTCAAAGACGACTCCACCCTGAACGACAGAACGCCACTTTTGGTAGACCAGATATGCCAGCTGTTGGAATTTTTCCTCTCAAGCACTTACTTCTCTTTCAACAACGTGTTTTAGAAGCAGACCAGTGGAACAGCCATGGGGGCTGCGATATCGGCAATAGTGGCAACGCTCGTGATGGAGGATATCGAAAAGCAAGCGCTTGCCGCATATGACCCCAAACCCAAGTTGTTTGTACGCTACGTGGACTATTGCTTATGTGTGGTAAAGTCCGGGGAGGTCAACAACCTGCTCACCCGCTTGAACTCCGTCGATCTCCCCATTCAATTCTCTGCGGAAATGAAGATTCATTCAACGCTCCCGTTCGTGGATGTGTTGGTGAGAAGACAACGACAGAGCCTCTCTTTCTCCGTCTTCAGGAAACCAGCACACACAGGGCGCTACCTCCATTTCAGCTTGAACCACCCCGGCTGCCACAAATCCTCCGTTGTGTAAAGCCTCGTCAACAGGGCCGACAGAATGTGCTCGTCACCACGGCGGCAGAAGAAGAAAAAGAGAAAATAATCCGTGACCTCGACACCAACGGCTATACAAAGGCGTTCGTCCGCAAAGCCCTGCGTAGGAAGAGAGACGGGGGAAGCAGGACACCAGCGGCGCCGCCGCGTGTCGATTCCCTACATCGTGGGCGCCAGCGAAACAATAGCGCGCATACTGAGAAAAACAGGGGTCGACGTAGCCCACAAGCCGTCCTCCACCATCGGCAGCTTCTTCCCTCGACCAAAGACCGCGCACCGGCGGAAAAAAGCGCAGGGCGTCGTGTAGAGGATCGGGTGCTCCGACTGCCCCGCCTCGTACATTGGAGAAACAAAGAACTTTCGAGAAAGAATGCGGCAGCACAAGAACGATCTCCGTCAATGGAACAGCGAACGGAGTGCAGTGGCGGAGCACTGCGAGAAGTTCGACCACCACATTAGTCCTGACCACGGTGTTAGAATAGGTTAGGCGTACCGACGCGCCGCCTCCGCCGCGCAGCCTCCTCGCCGAACACGGAGACGCGCTTCGCATTTTTTCCGACAGGCTGCGCTGCGTGTATCGAGGCTTCTAGAGTGCCTCGATGCGCGCGCCCCCGCTTAGAGTGGTGTCAGCTTTTGAAAGGGCAGGTGCCGCCTCCTCGGCCTTGGCGGCAGCGTGGCCGCCATTTTGAATCCCCCGCCCGGTCACTTGTGCGTGGCGCGCGTGCTGTTTTTAGGTCGGTGCTCGTTTCCCTGCAGTTTTATGCGCTCGCTACCGTCACCATGGCCGGTTGTTGCGTGTCGCAGTGCACCAATCATTCCAGAAACGCTGGGAGCTGTATCGTTTTAGAAGTTACGAGGCTTCTTTGGGCAGTAAAAATCAAACGTGACAAGCGGCATCCGAAGAACACATTATGCACTTGCAGCGTAGGTTTCCGGCCGGTATTTCGAATGCACATGCAAGGATAACTTCTGCCGGCGTTAACCTTGTGTAATAAATGGACACACTGATATCAGCTAAATGCTTAAAATGCTTTGGTTCACGTGTGCGTGAATCCTGCATTTTTCTTCGCAAATATTCTGTACTGCACTTGGTTGGTCCTGTATCTGCCTTTGATTCTTGCTTTCGTAATGTTTGTGATTTGAAATGTATTATGTCTGCAGATCAGATCCTTTTTTTTTTCTTAATAATAATTATTTGTGAGAATTTACGTCCCCAGAACCCCGATATGATTTTGAGAGGCGTGGATAGTGGAAGGGTCCCAAAATTTGAAGGCTCCCAAAAATGTAGAAGGCTCCCGAACACACACACACACACACACACACACACACTCATACACACACACACACACACACACACACACACACACACTCAGTATTTTATTGCTTTGAGCAAGCATAATTTATTTATTGACTAATAATGTAAACCCTGAAGGCTCATACAAGAATGCGCATACAAACAGTTCTCGCGAAGCGTCTATACAAAGAAGACGCATGAAAACAACAAGAAGACGGGGAAGCATTGTGTACAGTAGACACGCTATGTCAGTAAAAAAAATACAAGAAACAAAGTCAAGTTGTACAATGAGTACGTCATGGAAAACCAGTTAATGAAATAAAAACTCACAGGCTCCCTTATGCGTTCGCTTAAGACGGCTCGAAAGCGAAAGCCATCTTCTCAGTTTTTTGCGCACCTCGCGCGGTTTTGCATTGCCTCCAAGATGAGAGGCACCTCACCTGGTTTTGCACTGCCTCCGTGATCTGTCCACTCTTGACCAAGCTACGATGTCATGTGATAACGGCATTATATGACGTCACGCCAAAACTTGCGGAGCGTCATCACGTGACGATGATTTCTTGCATCCCTCGTCCTCG
This sequence comes from Rhipicephalus sanguineus, assembly GCF_013339695.2. Taxonomy (NCBI): domain Eukaryota; kingdom Metazoa; phylum Arthropoda; class Arachnida; order Ixodida; family Ixodidae; genus Rhipicephalus; species Rhipicephalus sanguineus. The sequence goes on from NC_051183.1 coordinate 140,158,925, forward strand.
ACGTGGTGGTACGCTGACGCCGTAGACGCGGGACGCCGACGGTCAAATTTCGCGTTTGATGAGGCATTTAAGGCTTTCGCCTTAAAAAATATGTCCGCCACGGTGGTATAGTGGTGACGGAGCTCGGCTGTTGACCCGAAAGTCACGGGTTCGATCCCGGCCGCGGCGGTCGCACTTAGGTGGAGGCGAAATGCTAGAGGCCCGTGTACTGTGCGATGTCAGTGCAGGTTAAAGAACACCAGATGGTCAAAATTCATATTGCCCTCCACTACGGCGTGCCTCATAATAATATCATGGTTCTGGCAAGTAAAACCCCAGACATTATTATTAATAAAAGAGACAAATAAACGACGCCGTGCATCTGCCGCACAAAGTGTAAAACAGTATTGGAAACACTCAATAATATGTGCATGCAATTGGACATGCAAAAAAAGCCTGCAGATACAGAAAAAGAAACTGCAGATACAAAAAAAAGTCACAGCATATCCACGTGGTGAATGATGATGAGTGTGGCGAAGCGAACTCGCGCTGCAGCACGGCGATGGCATTGGGGCGAGCGTGGTCCTTCTTGATGGAACATATTGTGACTAGATTGTTCGAGAACCACAATCTGTTGCACACACCGCAACTATGGCCGAAACTGTTATTAAGGAAGTCCCGCTGGAAGCGCGCGTCGGAGCCTTCGGGCAGAGCACTCCCGATGCGTTTTGCAGCCACTTCACGTGCTCGCACAGCCTCGGGCTCTGCCTGCCGGTACGGGCGCTTTCTCGCCGCTTCACGGTCCTTCACATTTTGAAGATCCGATTCGCATCACAGCCGTGCAGCTTCGGCCTCGCGGGCTCGAACCGCAGCCGTGCAGATTGTCGAGCAGCTTCGCCCTCGCGGGCTCGAACGGCGGCGTCTTCTCGCCGCAGCCGTGCAGCTTGTCGAGCAGCTTCGGCCTCGCGCGCTCGAACGGCGGCGTCTTCTCGCCGCAGCCGTGCAGCTTATCGAGCAGCTTCGGCCTCGCGGGCTCGAACAGCGGGGTCTTCTCGCCGCAGCCCTGCAGCTTGTCGAGCAGCTTCGGCCTCGCGGGCTCGAACGGCGGGGTCTTCTCGCCGCAGCCGTGCAGCTTGACGAGCAGCTTCGGCTTCACGGGCTCGAACGGCGGAATCTGCTTCGCGGCGTCGACGTGCAGCTTCGGCCTCGCGGGCTCTCACCTCACGATTCTGTCTGCGAGCGCGCGCTGCCGCCGCCTTCCGTGCCCTCCGTTACTCGTCAACGTCGTCTTCTTCTTCTACTGCATACGAGAACGCGCGCAGTAAAGAAGAAAGAATGCCACACAGGCGAACACGCACGAGAGTCTCACTCGTCAACGTTGTCTTCTTCTTCTACTGCATACCAGAACGCGCGCTTCTCACGAGCTATAGGTGGCTACTACAAAGCTACAAACGGAGGATGGACAGACCGACGGCATAAGGAGCTTCACCCCTAAAAGAAGAAGGAAAAACGCACTGATACTGCGCGCATCTACGTCTACCTCTAGCGCATAACACATGCACCCGCCATCAGCTTACATGAATTACATGCTTCCTTGATAAAGATTTAGGCAACAACAGCAATAAAAGCTGCCCAAGCTTCAAAAAAGAAAAGAGAAAGAGAAAGCTTACTAACGTGCACTTATTTCCGGACGTAGCCGCGCACCGCAAGCGCTTTGTGTAGCGCGTTGCGCATGCTGCCAAGCTGCGGCGGGATTCGCAATGGCGGCCGTCGTAGCACACGACGCGCCTGTCCTCACCCTCAGCGGAGCGCGCAGGCATCAAGGCACCCTACGAGGCTTCAGGTCAGCCGCATCAACGGGAGCCGCGTCGCTTACAAAGCTGCATTTGCGACAGCTCTTCAACTGCTGGCCGTTCGTTTTTTATCAGGTTAACCACACATATCACTCTGATTTGAAAGTAAATGCACAACATCAAGAAAATTCAGTGGCAGTCGCCAACAGATGGAAACGCATAGGACATATAGCTTCTGCGAACAGCGATAACGAGTTTACAGGTGAACACGAATTTAAAAAATACTTTAGCTCGTGCGCAAATAAGGCCACGTGGCAAATTGGGTGAGGCCACCGTGACGAACTGGGTTAATAATAATATCAGGTGTTTTACGTCCGAAAACAACGATATGATTATGAGAGACGCCGTAGTGGAGGGCTCCGGAAATTTCGACCACCTGGGTTCTTGCTGTCTAGGAGGTGTTGTTTTTAACGTCCACTGACATCGCACAGTACACAGGCCTCTACCATTTCGCCTCCACTGAAATGTGACCGCCGCGGCCGGGATCGAACCCGCGACCTTCGGGTCATCAGCCGAGCACCTTAGCCACATCATCCACCGTGGCGGACCCAAACTAGGTTAGTCAGAAAGAAAAAGGTATTCCCTGAAAACGAAAGCGGGGGCGAAGGAGGTAAGGGGGGGGGGCGGTTGACGTTTCACTAAATGATGGTTGTCGGAAGAAAGCAACACATATGACAATGGTAGGTTAGAAATTGCTCTCTTACGGGTTGTCGTGGTGCATGCACCATTATGGATGGATTCAAGCAGCTGCCTTTGCAACGTTTACACGTGCTGGCTTTCGCGTGGTAATGAAGGTTAACGTCCGTTTAACGACCAATCCATCATAACTCACCACGTGGCATTCTGATTGTGCCTCTCGTTATTCGTCACAGCCATCCTGTTTGTTGTAGTAGCAGAAGTAGGACTTTGTGCCCTACTCTGGGTGCACAAACGTCAAATGGTCCTGCTCATTCCCTTTCCACGCCCTAACCATTTGCTTTCCACTTTTTTCTTAAAGGAATTGAGAGTGACACCATATTCCGTGACGTTACTGTCTGGCCCGTTAAAACTAACACGCCAAACCAGACGAGGCGCCATTCGTGCACATACGTTCGCTAGTCGATACGCCTGCCACAGAAATCCTAGCCTATTTGAAATAGCTTACCATTGTTCATTGTGTTTTGCCGCGATGCAACTCGGGCTACAAATCGAGCACGGAGCTAGTTTCCCTTTTCGCTACTCCGAAGGATAGTGTTTTCTCTTTTTACTACCACCAACATTCTTGAGTACCAATCTACATTCTTTCGTATCATTTAGCCGCCCTGTGCAATACTCGAGATAAAGCAGCTTTTTCGGGCAAAAATATGTAGAAGTCGTAGATCGTGCAATATTGTGATAAAATTCTTGGCGCACCATAACGTATATATCTTGCAGTCTATTTATTTTGAATATATCAAAGACCGGCTTCGTAGCCATCGTTCGGAAGCTGTCGCCCACTTTATTGCATTCTCTTTCAATCCTGTATTTTTCGACGTGGGAGCGGTGCGTCACGTGCTAGTGCACGCCCCAAAAGACCTAAATTGAATTATTTTATTCCATTACAATAAAGCATTCGTCTTCTCGCAGTACTTCCAAAGTACATATACTCTGTCGTCTTCTCGCAAATGTTTATGTAATTTGCAGATAAACGGTTTGTAGTAAAACATTCTCTAGGGCCACTTGATCTCATATGCGAAATGCCCCTTACGCATGATACCTGCTCTTTATATGATGCTGACCGCAAGTGCATTCATTAATCTTTCGAGGGCAAATGAAGGGTGAATTGGCGTCACGCAACTGCAGATTTACTTTTGTAGACAAAATGCGGGCACGATCGACTAGGCCACGGTGTTGCCGAGGCCGAAGGTGGTGTTTATGTGCTTCACGTCGCATGCCGAATCGTCGTGCATAAAACGCTACTAAATCTTTATATTTCATTTATGTGTATATTATTATAATGGCACACAATCATAACCGGGCCTTGCGATATCGCTAAACACGCTAAAACACCGAATGTTAGAAGCGTCAGGTTTGCGCTGGGTATAGCCAAGAAAGGGAAAGAGGTCCCCGATTTCTCCTCATTCCAACGCGCCGTCCCTCCACCTAAGCTATTCTAACACCGTGGTCCTGACGATGCGGTGGTCCTGGAACAAGAAAGCACCTTGGGCCGGCGGCTCCTCCACGAGGCGTGGCATATACAAGAAACAGCGGCAAACATCAACCGCACCACGGGGACATTGCCCTCCCTCTATTTTGAATGCTTGTGACAAGTGTCGGCAAGAAGGCGTATATAAGCGCTGTGCCTCACGGGCTGTCTCACCATCGGGTATTTAAAAGAAATTTCTGGTTGGGGTTTTCTCTTTTTCGAAGTTCCCAACATTTGTGCACACATGTAAAAAGTGTAATCTTACCATCAATGAGTGTCCCCTTCTGAAAGCACCATTATCGGCCATAGTAACCACTGTAATGTTTTGCATTGAGCAGAGCAGCCTGTGCCGGTGAGTCAACACAGCAACACAGGGCATGGACTGTAGAACGCATAGTGCGTCGCTCGACTGCTGACCCGAAGGTCTCGGGATCGAATCCCGGCCGCGACGGCTGCATTTTCGATGGAGGCGGAAATGTTTGAGGCCCGTGTACTTAGATTTAGGTGCACGTTAAAGAACCCCAGGTGGTCGAAATCTCCGGAGCCCTCCACTACGGCGTCTCTCATAATCATATCGTGGTTTTGGGACGTTAAACCCCAGATATTATTATTAATATTAACGCATAGCGCGTCCAGCGAAAGTACACACAAGTGTGCCAATCGCATTGAACTTGTCCACAAATGTTTTCAAGAACACATGACTAGGGGATGTTCTTTTGCAAACCATACTCCACCAACAGGGATGTTTTTCCAGCGATGTAGAACAGGTAGCTCGATTAAGGCCACCTGAAATAACCACAAAGATTCCTTGCTTGATTTGAAAACTGGCGAGCCATCACTTTTCAGTGTCACAGTCAGGTCACTCCAAGATAGCGTGTTTTTAGTGCGGCAAATTTTATAAAAGTCACCGTCTGTCACGTCCTGAATCATTTCCTCATTAGTGGTATATCTACACCACCGTCATTTTCCTCAATTCCTAAACCGGTTGAGTCATTGTGCGAGGCCGCCTCAGACGACGACTGAAGATGATGCAGCATAAGCAGACAAAGAAAAAAAACAAAGACAGGACTTTAGTGCCTACGCTGTGTGGTTTTTGCACTAGACTTCAGAATCATGTTCGTGTTTGATGATACAAATTAATTATCATTATTGTTGAGCAAAATTCGACAGTTACAGCCAATTCACTCTCCCCTCGTGAACACCAATTCATAGTTGCATCATAGAATTTTGTTAATGGGGTGTTTCAACATCCTTGAGATAATTTTTTTTGAATTGCCATGCAAAATCCCATGTTATTTTTAATGGAGAAAATATGTAAAGTTGCACTGAGTGCCTTACATAAAACAAGCATTTGTGCTATTTTTCGACATACATGGTTGCCACAATTGGAGGTTTGGTATAAACAATACAATAACAGGAAGGTGGCCGCATGTGGCCCACCAGTACAAAGACAGTAATGCACAAGTAGCACAAAGTAGGCAAGATAGAATATGTTCATAGTCTGTCAGCGCAACAAGTATATCAAGACAATAAAGAAGAGACAGTCATCTGAGACCACCTGGCAGACAACGATGCGTCGGTTTCTTTTGCCTTTGCCTAGTTGCTGCGCTGGCAAGTCATGAAAGAAATGAAGGGAAAGAATTACAGTCGCGCTCAATATTACTTGCAACATGGGAGCGCGTGGCCTCACGCATTCAAATATTGCGCATGGCATCAACTTGCCCTCATTTCTGTACCTAATTGCTACTTTCGTATTTAGGAAACCTATCCAAATGAGAGAACAGCAATTATTTGTTGAAATAATGGTTATTCGAAGCTGCGCGCAATATTTGAGCTCGTGAGGTCACGCATTTTCATGTTGCAAGTCATATTGAGTGCGAAGTTCGGATGCAGTACCATGTTTCAGTATTGAAGTGCGACATGACAGCACAGTACATGATTTGACTGTGATAAAACATAGTAAATAATTTGTAAACTTGAGTTATCCTAACCACACTCCCACTGAATTTGCAGCAATGCAGAGTTCTCTGAAGAATGGAGCCAGAGGAGTCCTGCTTTAGCCGAACGTGTGAGGAGCTCCCAAAGCAATTGGAGATGCTCCATCGTCGACTTTCTGTTGGAGCTCAGTCACGCACCTATGTTAAAAAAAAGTATAAGCACCTTCGAGAGCTCTAGGCTGGAGCATGGTGGTCTGAGTGAGCCTGTTCTCTAAACACCGAATCAGTACATGCTCTAAAAATTGAAATAGTTTTTGTACAATAGAAATGCATCCAAAGTAAGTCTTCTGCTCTATAAGTTAGTTCAGAAGGAGGCGACTGTAGAGCAGCATATGGTCATTAGCTGGGTCACTTGAAGTAGTCGTCACTTGCATCGATATTTCTTCCTGTGCAGTCCAATAACTGTTTTGGATTTATTAAAATTAGGGGTGTGCGAATATTCGAAAGTTTCGAATATTCGTCGAAAATTACATTCGAAATATTCGTCTTCGATTCGAAAATCGTGTATTCGAAAAGTATCGAATATTCGAAAACTTCGAATATGCGATTCCATTATCATGCTATGAAATAACTCGTCTTCCACATTTCTGCTGCGTACGTATCGCTAAAAACGTTGCCGAGAGGAGCGATAAACATCGTAAGTACACGGAAGCAGGATATCTGCCTGCGACGAGCGCCCCAATAAGTATGATTTATTGCTGGTGCATCTCCGACGTGCAGCGCTGTTGGCGATCATGTAACCGTACATTTTCAATATTATGCGGCCGTGACGTGCCGCACTACCACTCGTTCACTATGCGGGACCCCTTCTGAAGAAAGACAGTGACCCACGGGACTGGTGGCGGACTGTAGGCCCCTTCAGATACCCCACTCTGGCAAATCTTTGCCCCATGTAACTCTCTATACCAGCCACTTCTGTTCCAAGCGAGCGTGCCTTTTCAGTGGCAGGGCGGGGGGGGGGGTCTCTGTTACGAGGGAGCGCCTGCTGCCTGATCATGTGGAGCAACTCATATTTCTTCATGATAACATGTAGTCATTACTTTCATTGTGCCGTGATATTTGCTTTTGTTGTGATGTGCATTGTGCTAGCCTGGACATTGTGTTCTGGAGATAGCAGTATATGTTGTGTTGCCAGTCGGGCTGTTAATGTTTTTTTTCTTCAAATAGCTACTTGTTAAATAAAATATCGTTACTGTGGAGGCATTTTTCCTTTGATATTCGATATTCGATTCGATATTCGAAGGTGGATATTCGTATTCGATTCGTATTCGAAAAATTTGATATTCGCACACCCCTACTTATAATGAAAGGGCAAGAAATATTCCACAGCTTCTAGAAGTGAGTTCTATAAAAAAATGAAACGGGAGAAATGAACATAATTTCCATCTCAAATTTTGCTGTCATTGCGTTTGGTGATGTTGACGTACTGAGATTATTCCATTAACTATCTCATTTGACTTCGCGAAGCTCTCCGCGATATTAATTCGGCTTGCTTCCATTCACGAACAATTCAGCTACAAGTTCACATACTACGGTGTGTGTGTTGCGACAATAATATGCTAATAAATAGAACGATAATGCAAACTATCAATAATAAGCGCCTAACGGTAAGGAGAGAGCTGGAAGGAGAAAACGCGCGGATGCTAAGCAGTTCCTGCGCGGTAGTTAGCGCAGTAGCTACGCAAGGATCACTACTTACTTGTGAAGTTGCAATCGCGGAAGTCGCTTGGCGTACCTTCTTCTGTTAGCTCCACACAGTTGGTCGCGGAACTTCTTTGGATGCCGTGCCGGGTTCCAGGTAGGAAAAGTATTACTTTGCAGGAGACATATCGCACAAAACGAAGGCTGTCCAAAACCTAGCCGTAGCGAGTTTGAAATACCAATGAAGCGCATGTAGTACTATCGACGAAGATCATGGAATTCAATTAACTCGCTAGCGCGCGAAACGCAACTGAAGCGAAGGCACCGGTAGCAGATAGCGGCAAAGGCAAGCCGAACCGAGTGCAACAGCCAGGCAGTTTTGGCTAGTTTTTGCCGATAAATTGCTGGATTAGCGAAGTTCCCCACTTTTGTTCTACTCTTGGATATGCCAATTCGGGTTGGTTTGACGTGCTCGCATTTTTGCTCTACGGCAATGGACTACAATGGCTTATTAAAGCACATAAAATAATCACAGGTACAGCTTTAAACTGTTTTAGCGTCTATCTTTGCAAATAAATCTTCCTTTCTTTATAACTAGTTACCAGCGCCACCTGAAGAAAGTTGGGCTTTTGTCCATGCCTGAAATTAAAAAAAGAATGCGACAGTGTGGTGCCAACGTCGTGTAGAGATCCTTCTAGCCTTCGATGTAGTTTTTTTGCTATGGGCCGCCTTTGTTTGTCGTATCGGGCATCTGTCGACGCACCAGCCGACTGTCGCCAGGCTTGTCCTCCACGCGCGGTAATGGTGTACTTCGTGTATGTGCGCTATGCATTCCACAGTGTGAGGAAGGTTACAACCGTATCAAATACTTCGTGCTGAAGAACTGCACTGATTCACTTGCACAGCGTGTACTGGGAAGGTTACAGCCGCACAGCAGGCGCATAATATGACGCCGAGATCATGCACACGACCGGTGAGAGCTACAAGTTCATCTGCTATGCATTGCTCGCACTGCATGTACCGGGCGTAGGGGAATAAGAGCGAATATTTATTGGAGTTTTCTAAGCGGAGTATCTAGCGTTACGTCTAGCCGTAACGACAGGAGCCGGTGCAGTTACGTCCGGACGTAAGAATAACGTCTTAATGTTACGTCCAGCATGACAACAGTACAAATGCAGCCCGCTAGACGCACCGAACCGATCGGCTCTAGTGGCGCAGCGGGCTAACCTGTCGTGCGCGGATCTGCGAGGACGTTGGTTCAAACCTCGCTGTTGTCCTGCTCTTTTTTGTAAGTGCTCCACGGGCGCCGCACTATTTTTTTGTGTAAGGAAATCGCCTTGGTGACAGCGGAGGACGCCGGAACCAACGTCGTTGACGCTCCGTACTAGTGTTGCGGAGTTGCCACTCCGGAATTAGAATGACTCCGGAATCATTCCACATTTTCGCGACCCCGGAATGGAATGGGGACAACGTTTGGAGGAATGGAATGGGAATGAAATTAAGCGCCTTTTGCACGAAATGGAATGGGAATGGAATTACGTGTTTTTCCCAAAATACAGCACATTTTCGTCTACGCGCTGTTTTTCAAGCTTCAAACATTAGTAAGTCAGAGCCTCGAATTTGACAAAAAATTCGGCAGATCCCACGTACCGTGGGAATCGCTGTTATGCGAAGCATGCGGCTGGAAGGTGACTGTGACGTAATTTTTGCTACTGAGCGAAACGCTACAAAATGACGCTAATGATCTATAAATTTTATACGCGCACGTATATGCAGAAGAGCCGCATATGTGTTATTTAACCAGTTGTTTATACAGTTGGGTAACGATGCCAACGGCGACGTGGGTATTACCAACACCCAAAACGGTAAGCTGATATGTAGGGTTTATACTTGTCCCTAATGATGAAGAACGCACGCACGTTTCACGAAACCGTGTGCATGTGTGGAAGAGGTTCTTGACAGTTCTTGAACAATGTCATCATCACCGTGGTCAGTGAGCACCAGCAGCTAGTCATGACTTGCTACTGGATTCGGTCGTGATCGCGGTGACGAGGGGTCTATATGTAGTGAAGTATGAGCTATTGTACAGTTGTTGGAAGTCGTGGATGCCTCGGTCATTTCGACGATAAATTGTATGTCGATAGAGCCAGCGACATGTCGGAACCTGAAGTCAGCCTTCGCGTTGGTGAGGTATAGGCCGTCGAGGCTGGTAGGCCTGGATAGTGCTACATAGACCAACATCAGTGGATGGCGCTTGTATTCGTAGACTACATGGGCGCATGTGACCTACGCAGCCTAGTCTACAAAGCGGCTGTCAATCAATCTGGCATCATCATCAGCCAGCATGCTGCCATAACGAAGCCTCGTAAGAAATGAAGAGGAGACTGCATCGTTCTGGCGGACTAAGCGCACTTTACGGTGCGATGATGTGAATCGCATACGTAATGTTAGTGAATGTATTCCTCCGGGCTCGAGCAATGCTTCAATACAGCTTGCTGAATCATAGGTATACAAATGTAATGTTTGTTCATCATCATCAGCCTGTCTACGCCCACTGCGGAGCAAAGGCCTCTCCCATGTTCCGCCAATCAACCCGGTCCTGTGCTTTCTGCTGCCACGTTATACCTACAAACTTCTTAACCTCATCTACCAACCTAATTTTCTGTCTCCCCCTCACGCGTTTGCCATCTCTTGGAATCCAGTCAGTTACCCTTAATGACCGCCGGTTATCCTGCCGACGTGCTATGTGCCCGGCCCATCTCCATTTCTTCTTCTTGACTCCAACTATGATGTCCTTAACCCCCGTTTGTTCCCTGACCCATTCTGCTCTCTTCCTGTCTCTTAAGGTTACACCTATCATTTTCCTTTCCATCGCTCGCTGCGTCGTCCTCAATTTAAGTTGAACCCTCTTTGTAAGTCTCCAGGTTTCTGCTCCGTAGGTAAGTACCGGTAAGATGCAGCTGTTATAAACCTTCCTCTTGAGGGATAGTGGTAGATTACCATTCATGATTTGATAATGCTTGCCGAATGAGCCCCATCCCATCCTTATTCTTCTAGTTATTTCACTCTCATGGTTCGGCTTCGCGGTTACTACCTGTCCTAAGTAGACGTACTCCTTTACAACTTCCAGTGTCTCGCCACCTATCGCAAAGCGCTGTTCTCTGCCAAGATTGTTCCACATTACTTTAGTTTTATGCATATTAATTTTCAGACCTACTCTTCTACTTTCCGTATCCAGTTCAGTAATCATGAGCTGTAACTCGTCTCCCGCGTTACTCATCAATGCAATGTCATCAGCGAATCGCAGGTTACTGAGATACTCTCCATTAACTCTTATCCCTAATTCTTCCCAATCTAGGGCCCTGAAAACCTCCTGTAAACACGCGGTGAATAGCATTTGAGAGATCGTGTCTCCCTGCCGTACGCCCTTCTTTATTGGGATTCTGTCGCTTTCTTTACGGAGGACTATAGTGGCTGTGAATCCACTGTAGATTTCTTCCATTATGCTTATATAGGCTTCGTCGATGCCCTGATTCCGCAGTGCCTGCATGACTGCTGATGTCTCCACCGAATCAAATGCCTTCTCGTAATCTATGAAGGCTATGTATAGGGGTTGGTTGTATTCCGCGCATTTCTTTAACACCTGATTGATAGTATGAATATGGTCTATTGTTGAGAAGCCTGTACGAAATCCTGCCTGGTCCCTTGGTTGATTGAACTCTAATGTCGTAATAATTCTGTTAGCAATTACTTTTGTAAATAGCTTGTAGAGAACGGACAGTAAGTTTATGGGCCTGTAATTTTTCAGGTCCTTGACGTCCCCTTTCTTATGGATCAAGATGACGTTGGCATTCTTCCAAGATTCTGGTATCCTCCCCGTCGAGAGACACTTCGTATACAGGGTGGCCAGTTTTTCTAACATAATCTCCCAACCGTCTTTCAGCAGGTCTCATGTTAGCTGATCCTCACCAGCTGCTTTGCCTCTTTGCATTCCCTTTAGGGCTTTCTTTACTTCTTCTGTCAATACTGGTGGGATGTCAGATTCCTCTGCGCTATTACTGCTTCTTACGTTATCATCCTGACTGTCTCGGCTGCTGTACAGATCTCTATAGAACTCTTCCGCTACCTCAACTATTCTATCCATATTGTTTGTGACCTTGCCTTCCTTGTCCCTTAATGCATACATCTGATTTTTGCCTATGCACAGTTTTGTCTTCATTGCTTTGAGGCTTCTACCGTTCTTTAGAGCATGCTCAATTCTCTCCATATCATACTTTCTTATGTCGGCTACTTTACGCCTATTGATTAACTTCGAAAGCTCCGCCAGCTCTATTTTGTCTGTTGCACTTGAGGCTTTGATAGCTTGACGTTTCTTAATGAGGTTTTTCGTCTCTTCGGATAACTTACCAGTGTCCTGTCTAACGACTGTACCCCCGACTTCCACTGCACACCCCTTAATGATATTAGTCAGATTATCATTTATTGCGTCAACGCTAAGGTCGGTTTCCTCGGTTAAAGCCGCGTACCTATTCTGAAGTGAAACTCTGAATTCTTGTACTTTCCCTCTCAGAGCTAGTTCATTAATCGGCTTCTTGCGTATCAGTTAGACTGCTTTAAAAGCGGAGCCAACGATGGGACATATGACGCCTGTATCGTAGGAGTACACATTGTAGGAGTATCATGTAGTGTTTATTGCTTTCTTGCAAAATAAATCACTAGCACCATAACCACAATTGACGTTGCGCCAACATTACGCCTGCATAGGCTGTTTTTCCGAACCAGTTTATAGACCTGGCGAGGCTCTGTGGTAGAATACCTGATTGCCACACAGAATTCTTGGGTTTGATTTCTGCTGGGATCCTAATTTTCATTCTCTCCATTCGTCGGGTGAACGCTGCCGATGTCGGTTTTTCCTAACGCTCTCGCATTCAGGTTGCCAATGTCTGTCCTCGCTGTTCCTGGGTAGATATAAACTGTCTATCACCTGTGGCGCATACCCGTACACCGCGGCCTGTGGTAAACGGGTATGTGCAACACGTGTCTGAAGGAAAGGGTTTGACGACGTACGCGGCAGGGATTTCACGTTATTCATGCCATGACCAGATATTCATATTCGTCAAATCTTCTTACCCTCTCATCTGAATTTTGGTCTACACCAAGTTGAGGAGGCGATCATGAGAGCACCCAGACGTAGGCGGCTAGATAGATAGATAGATAGATAGATAGATAGATAGATAGATAGATAGATAGATAGATAGATAGATAGATAGATAGATAGATAGATAGATAGATAGATAGATAGATAGATAGATAGATAGATAGATAGATAGATAGATAGATAGATAGATAGATAGATAGATAGATAGATAGATACGTAAACAGAAACGCTCAAAGTGCCAGAGGTTCGCTAAGAAATCTTTCGCATTTAATAAAGCAGTATTTTTAAAATGGCTTGTCTGATTACAAGCACGGTACATTTATAAGCAACACGCCCACACAATTCCGTCATTATATAGACTGTGTTATTGCTCTATTCTCGTAACCGCTGCTCGATGCCGTTGCTATCCGTAGTGCAGAACTACGCACGATGAATAAAACCAAAAGAAAGCTTCTTTTTGCACCTTACACTGCTTGCGATCTTTATTGCAGCATTTAAAAGCCACAAAGACACCTAAGCACTTTTTATGACGTAGTGATTGCCAAAGAGCTAGTGACCATTTGCCGGACGTGTTGTTGTTGTAGAAACGTTTGTTTTCTAAGTTCAGAAAGCTGCGAGCGAGCGTTGCTGCTCTATAGCCCGAGAGATCAGGCGTTCCTGAGTCTCGAGGTCCCACTGCTCAGGGGTGGGATCAATTATCCCTGAGCGTTGATTCCCACTCATACCCCCACACGAAAGTGGCGAATACTCTATACACAGCCTGATCTTTATCTCACGAGCAGTTTAGTATCTGACACACATAAATAACCTTTGCGACAAGGAAGACATTGCGCTCCTGCGCACAGGCGAACACAGAAAGTTCTCCTCACCCCATCCATGCTTGCGAGGCGCGCTTTACAAGCGCGAGCTCTGATCAGCAGTGCGGCCCAGTGTTCCGTATTCGATGCAAATACACAAGGTGCCCGAGCGGTGCACTGTTCCAACTAATACCAGTAGATCTAGAGGGTCTTGTTTTCCTTTAAGCAAATATTAATTTTTACGAATTCCCGACCTCTCCAGACACGTGGCAAAACTGTCTAGTCTTCTTGAACACTACTTTTTCAGCATAAAGATACGCTATGTCGTCATCTTAGCATTAATACATTTAAGCCTAAACAATATTAAAACCTCACCATTCGTTCAAACACGCTGAACAAGCAAATACTATAGGTAGCGGGAGAACTGCCCCTATGGGAATTAGCAGGATGGTTGTGCTGCACGAGGTATGTCACCAAGCTACTATCCCTCGACCTTGGTGTGCGTACTTTTGTAGTTCTTAATGGATCTGATGACATCAGCTTTATGGGGCTCGATAAAACTATCAAGATATCTTTACTACGTTGAGGAATTACAGGAATGGAATTGAACTGCACGGTCATTCCCGGAGTGGGAATGGGCTAAGTTTTTTCATTCCGAGGAATTGAATGGAATGGAATTACGACAAGTTCTAATTTCCCGGAATGGAACTGGAATGGAATGGAGGTGCCCATTCCGCAACACTGATTTTTGTAGAGACACGAGCCACTCGAGCAAAATAGTGGGAGTGACGACGGCGCACCGCGTAGCGACAGCGTCCCAGTGACACGAGCCAACTACTGAGACTGGCAAGATAATTATTACACTCAAGTGCGCACTGTGAATCACACGGTGGACGTAACTTCAGCAGCTGATTATGGCACCCTGCGTCGTCTGCTAGCCACACAGTGTGTGCGAACGCACTGCAGGCGTCCTCAGAGGGCAGGATATTCCGTTTTGTTAGCACAGCATCAAATGCTTGTACGTATGTCTACACAATATAAACAAGCATTTCACTTTCCAAAGCTTGTATGCAGACTAATAAGTGAGGAAGACACGCAAATCGGGCAAGTTGCTGAGATTCCATGGTAAAAATATAAAACAGCGCTTTTTTAAACACAAGACAAAGGAAAGAAGGGACACACACGTCTCTTCTTTCCTTCGTTTTGTGTTTCAAAAGGCGCTGTCTTATATTTTTAATAAGTGAGTGGATGCAGGTGTCGGCATGGCTTTAGGTGTAATCATCGTACCGTCCATTCGCCAAAATCATTTCAATGTGGGTTTCCCTTTGCCGTTTAAGCACATCACATAGTGCATCTGGCGTCGTCCTAAACCAAAAGAAGTACTAAATGTCGAAGTGTGAATGCAGATTTTTCGACACACCATCTCGTGAAGTGTTGGTAATTTAGAAATCCTGGTGATAGCAAGCATGAACTAGCGTCTGCCAAGGCCGGTTAGCATTAATAATGACCTCAAGTCACGCGCTTCTATAGAGGTACACGCATTCATGCAAACAGAAAAGCAGAGTGCAAAGAGTTCCACTTCAACTAATTGCACAGAAATACAGGTTTTTTTGTAGCCGCTACAGCAAGAAGTATATTGGTTCAGTCGCACAACACCATTTATATTGTAGTATGGGCAGAACAAAACCTAAGCACGCACAAATAAAGGAAGAAAAAACATCGAGGACAGTGGAAAACACGACTGTCGCCGAAGGCCAGTACCCCATTGACTGGTAGATTGCACTTTTCACACATGTATTAGGAACGTTAAGCCGGCTTCGTGCAATAATGTGGCAATGGAGGGCGTATATACCACCATTGTGCTGTAGTCAACGCGCTTTCTTCGCCGAAAATCGGTTGCAACCGCTCACAGTGAAGCGCCGCTGTGTACTTACTACATTTGGATACATGCCGCCGACCGCCCATCTGTACTACACTGCTAACGCCGCAACGGTGCTGCCACCTGTAGCCCGATCTTGCGACAATGCATTGCGAGTAGGCCAAGTAGGCCGCACCAACATAACTGGACGGAAGGAGGCTTTCTAAAGGTGACATTTATGTGTAGAGACGCGGGACATCTGTACCGATTGTTATTTTATGGACGTAACCCCAGTGGATGTTTGATACATCAACACGGGCACGCAAACGGTACTTATATCAAGTTCGAAGGAGAGTAGCAGTTATTTCACTAACCGTCATTGCCCCAAACTGAGCTTGACCGCCTCAAGGAAGCTAAAGAAAAGGCAGCACCCGAGACGTACGGTAGCTGAAGGCAGCGTGGCTCCGGCAAAGGTCGAAATTAACGTCTTCCTAAAGTGCGTCAGCTGGTCTGTCCCAAGAACAGAGCTGCTGATACGCAAAACAGTACGGCAAAACAAACCAAGCACGTCTCAATACACAAGTGATGCCGGTAAATCCGTGATACCACAGTGATACTGAATGTATGGCTGCCTAATTCAGCAAGCGGCCGTGCTGAACGTTACAATTACAGTGGCTTGGTGTTAAACGTCTAACCTTTCACACCGACCACAAGGTGGCCATCCCTAACTTATGTCAAATATTCTTAGGGACCGTAGATGCAAACAGCAACGAGTTGTTTTAGTCTGCGCATAGGACGTAACCACGGAGGAAGAATTGCACCGTGGACCCCCTGGACGTAACGCTATGGGTGGCTATAGTTACGTCTATACGTAGCGCTAGCGTTGGCTATAGTTACGTCTGGACGTAACGACAGCGACGACTGCAGTTACGGCTGGACGTAACCCTAGCCACACCGTTTTCTACATCGTCTCTAAACGTCGAAGTACCCGTTTCTGTCACAAAGTCGCGTTTCAAACTGTTACGATCATCAATTACCAACGGAAGATCAGCTGAAATGGATAATGCAGCGTGTTACAGTTCGTTTCTTTTTTTATGTATAAATGTAGAGTCCAAGCAGGAAATGGACGAGTACTCAAGAGAGGGCAGGAGTCGGCATATGCACAAAAGTGCTACCGCAGCCTCAGCCGACCATGCTGGTGATAAGGTATTCGTGCTTTACATGTGGTTGAACTTGCACAAATGTTTTGCTGCCATGGCCATGTGCTACTGCGCACAAAGCCATGGTAGCGTAGCGATGCACGTGTTGGGTCTCTTTTGTCTGAAATTACCACGTGCTTGTAACTTGTATGTGCCATTTCAGGACTACATTGTTTAAAAGTTGATATAGTTTTTTTTGTTACTTCGAATACCGTTAGCCTTGTATTTCAGCCTCAGAGTGCAATAATTTTATGAATAGGTAGAATCGAGCAAGTTCGTACAGTTTCATTCAAGCAAAGCATAAACAAACGACAGAGCTAAGGTAAACAAGATATCACAATATAAATGCCAAATGACGCTTAATTTTTGAAAAAGTACCCTTATTTTTACATGCACATGCATGAGCTTCATGCATTCAGCGCATTAAATCCCAACATGTGAGCCTGCAGACCCATCACATGTTATTTCATTATTTCCCTGTGTTGAGCTAGTCTGACTTATGCATCTATCGAAAATCTTTTCAAATCTGCTTCCATGTGCTTTTAGTATAACATACCTCTGTCTCTAAACAAACCGTTGTAAACAGTTCATACCGTTACGTTGGCTAAGGATCAGAGATAGTGTGTTCCAGTATGTTATAAAAGCATTTCTTATTCATTAGAACTCGAATAAATGTATTAACAAAGATTCACTAGTGTTAGCAGACAGTGCAGTGACATTTCTGGAATGTGGGTAATTAATGTGCAGTATGAGATGCCGGGACTTAAACTGCATTAAAGGAGTGCTGCCACAATATTTCTGAACGTCTGTTTTTTGCTCTTAATCGGTGCCTACTGACTCGTTAATAGCGGCAAAGAAAATAATTTGCGCCAGTGGAAGACGAAAGTTTACTTATATGATCGTATATTACGACCGGAGGCAGCTTTTATTTCGAAAAGCACTCGGTGGCCCCGGGACATAGTCGGCCTACTTATTAACAAATGCTAGCAGGTGACCGCGAGAGCCAGTGACGTCACTGGCCATCTGCCATGTTGCCAGTGCTGCCATTTCGTCTGCTGTGTTGAGCGGGCGTTGCGAGTTCTTGTTTGCTCGATCGTCAAACTGCGAAAAAAAGACGAAACACTTAGGAAGGACACACAGCGCTGAACTCACAACTGATTCATTACTTAGAACGCAGGGCCTTTTTCTAGGCACGCGTCGATGCAACAGAAAGATAACATGAAGAAAATAAGCGTTTAAAACCGCGTGACAACTGCTTGCGGAAAGTCAATCAAGCGAAGGTGACCGCGCAGTCGAAAATTCTTATGTCACAAAGTACGCCCCCGATATGAAAGAAGTGAAAAGTATAATTGATCCTAAAACCAACCGGCAAACACCTTAAAGCCAGAGAAGCAAAGGCAGCCACACAAGAAAGATAAAAAAAGATCTAAAACCTTAAAAACGAAAATGAAATATAAGAAATGTGTAAAGCACGGGGTAAAAAAAACTATTAAAAAGGCATGCGCCGTAGGTAGCTTACTTCCTTATTTGAGAGGGAAATAGAGGGCCTGCTGACACATCTGTCACCCAGCCTTACAGCTTTTCTTTCTATGTTCTCGAGACGGGTAATGTTGGTTTTTGTAAAGGGATCCCAAAAAACACGTGTATCACAAATGGTCAAGGTCCCCAAGGCCCTTGACCATTTGCGCAAATACTATTGTTCCGTGACTTCCTTAGAATTGTATGACCAAGTTGTTCAATTGTTCTTTTTTTAAGTCATAACCCTCCGTCTTATATCCAAAGAAATCCTGTAGAAAACGCTTTGCAGCCTTGTTTCATTCTTGAATTTAGTGTGTATCATGTATGGTCACCCTGCTTGGACTTTTTGTCCGCAGTATTCTCAAATTATTAATAAAATATTCAAGTTCTCGCCTAATTAGTGTATTATAAGCAAGTTGATTTACAGCTGGAGGCGAATTTTTGAGCTGATGTCTTAAGAAGTATAATTTGCAGTATGCAGAAGAAGAAATATTATCTATATGTGTATTCCACAATAAAGTATCTGAAAGAGTGACACCGAAGTACTTGTACAGAGTTTTACAGCAAAAGCTGTTATGAGGTCACAACAAGGACCGTTTTTGGTACCATGGTTATACGCCGCCACCGGTGTCCGTAACCAATATCGGTCGAAATAAGAAAAAAAGACGAAATAAGAAAAAAATTCCAGAATGGAACGAGGTTCGAAGCTGGGCCCTCTGTGTGAGAGCCCAGTATTCAACCTCTGAGCCATGCCGGTGCCTGAAACTGCTTTGCAAAAACACCCTATAGAGGCTGCATGTCGCGAAGGAACCGTAATAACATATGTATTGTAACGTGGTAGAAGAGTAAAATAACAACCACGCGTCACGCAACGCCAATTCTGTAACCACCCTATCGGAAATGCTACCATGGTGGATACTGGAAAAGGTGGTGGATATGGTGGAAATAATGCTGGGTATGCTGTAAATCATGGTGTTATAGTGGACAGTGGTGGGTGGCAAGGTGTACGTTAGCTGGGTAAGGTGGAAAGGATGGTGGACGATGGTGGAGAGTAGCAGCAAAATATTGGGTAGGGGCAGGAGACAGCGCCCACTATGGCGCGAATGGTGGAAAGCAGCGAGGGAATGGTGGGTGAGGAAAATGATGGTGTACCATGCTGCACCATGCTGGAGAAGCTGCACCAAACACCGTCATTATACTCGAAAGCAGTGGCAACTATGATGAGTATAATGTGAAGTATCATTGCAGTGCAAATGAACAGCATTTTGAGCGAGTTGGTAATGCCTAATGGAGCAATGTAAAACTCAATAGACAGGATCTCGAACTTGTTTTGTATTTGTAATGCACCCCTTGTGAGCATGCATTTTTTTTATTTCTTATTGACTGACATAAAATAAATCTATATTTTTGTGGTGAGTGGTCGAGCCCCTTGAGCTTTCGTTTTCAATGTTACATTTGTTTGCAGTGCCTATTTTATTGATCGCGAAAAAATGCTCAAGAGTGTATTGCCTGATTATTCGTAAATTTTAATACGATTTCCTTGGCTGAGAATATTGATTCGAGCACGAAGAAAAAGCAAAATTAGTGATCACTGGATATCAGTTAATGTTTGGACTTCCGTGGGATGTACCTACCCGAGACCACGCCTGTTGCGCTTTAACATTCGCGCTGAATTTGCTGCTCGCTCACATTTATGATAAGGCTGGAAGTAAACATCAACATCATGTGCGCTACGGATGTAAATGTTGAAAAAAGGTCCGTGAAATGCATGCTGCAACCGAATCACCTCGCGTAAACAGATTGACAATGTACTGTATTGCAAAAACAATTTGCGGCTTGAGCCGAGAACCTCATTTAGACGGGGGCAAGGTGCAAAGCACAGCCGTATACTTAGATTTTGGCGCACGTAAAGAGCCCCAAGTGGTCGAAATTTCCGGAGCCCCCACACTACGGCCTCTCTCAAAATCATATCGTGCTGTTGGGACGTCGTCAAACCCCAGCAGTTATTATCTGAGCCAAGCAGCTGCTTCCCAGCTCCCTCCTCCTCGCTGCGCTGGTAGCGGCTTACAACCTAGCCTCTGAGATTAATGCCTACTGCCGGTCTCTGAGGCCGTGTTCGCCATAGGCGCAGTCTCAATGGCGGCGGTGACGTCACGTCCGCCATCGTCGGAAGTGAAATTCGTTTAGGCCGTGGCCACTGGCGTCGCCGCTGTCGTCCTCCCAGATTTTTCTTTCCTGTCATGGCGGCGCGCTGCTTACAACGTGATCATGGCGTGGTGATTGTGTTTGTGCTGATGCGGTTGATTTTCGTGCGTGCCCGTGCTTTGTGGTTTATGTTGCGGTCATTGACTTAGGCGGAACATCTTGAATCAGTATGATGCGCGGTACACGGCACACTAAGTGAGCGGCAGGCGCCAGCTTCCCAAGTACGATTCCATTGTTGGTGATCATCGTCGATGAAGAGTGCCGGAATAGTTTCTCGCAAAGCGCGCTGTGGCATGGAGAATCGACGTGACAGTTCGTGCACATGGGAACTCACCATATTGCCTCTAGACCGACGGATCCCTGCAAACGGGGTGGTCAGCCAACGCCGACTCGTTACATCACCTGAAGACCGGCGGACGTCGCAACGTGTACGCTGCCAGCATGATTCTCTTGCGAAAGGTAGGTGGCTGTGAGTGCTACTCTGTGCACGTTGTGCATTATTATTGCTGTATGCGTATTGCCAAGGGATATTGAATACGGTGGTGCTGAATGTCTTTGCAGTTGTGTTGAAGCTGCTCCCGCCCGACGTTTGTGAACAGGTTAATCGCTACTGTTACAAAGTGCTTGAATATGTGAGACGGGCGCACTACCCGCCGTAAAACTGAAAACATAGATCAAATTTTCGACAGCCTCTCGTCTTACACAGGTATTTAACAATCGTCACTGCACTTGTAATAACCAAACTAAAAAATTATTGCTACTGCCACCGGGTTGTGCTGTGACTGGGAATCGGTGAGGCGCGATACGTTTCATTTGGCGATGCAATAAACAACACTGATTATGCTAGCACCCTTGTGCACTCATAAGCTTTTACGTCGGAAATAACGGGAATTTGTTCAGAATCCGCCCCTGAAGGACGATATAATGTGGTAGGTGGGCTTCCGGGGAAGGCGGAATGTGGCGGGGGTTCGGCACTGCGGCGCTAGCGTCAACTGGCCGGCTGTGTATCCCCGTTAGGCGGAATGGGGTGGGGGTTCGCCACTGCCGCGCTAGCGTCAACTGGCCGGCTGTGTATCCCCGTTGGCTGGCCGCCGGCATCGTCCAATGTGGATTTCTTTTGCCGCTGCAACGTTTGAAAGTTTGGGCTGTGCTTTCGGTGTGTTTTTTTTTCTCTTGCTCAACGCGGGCTAGCGAATCCCGCGTTCATTTTGCGAGGGTTAGGTTAATTGCCGCGAGAACTGACCCACTTGTGGTTATAATAAGATTTATTTCAAGGGCTACAATCAAGTGAACGCTGCCGACCTGTTGCGAGGGCAAGTAATTGTCCTCGCACGGAATGCCGGCACTATTTCGCTTACGGTAACTCGCGAAAAAAATAATATAACGGCCGGTAGTACCTCACCAGCTGTAGTGATTTGTAGTGCAATTTTACTGTATTAATTCAAAAGTCGCTTAGTCGTAAGTTCAGCAGACACGTATAAACTGCGCGAAGACGAGCGAAGCGCAGAGAACACACACACCGTGCGCTTCGTGTGTGTCTGTTTATTTCTGTCTTCTAACGTGTTGTCTTCGCCCAGTTTAAAAGTGTCTGCTGTATCTATGAACCAACTAGCCCAACAACATGCCATACTTGCAACAAGCACTCACTATAGTACTATTTATTTGATTGAAAGGAGCAGTGTAAGACACATCAATATATTGATTATAAACAAATTATTTATATTTTTTAATGATGCTTTTTAAATATTTTTCAGGTTGCTTGGAGAAATGTATCTCTTTGTAGCCGCTTCAATTATAGCCACCGAGGAACTACCGTGATGTCGTGGTGAGGGTTTTCTACAAGGGTTTTCTGCAGAAGCTGCTCGTCGAGGCAAAGGAGTAAGCATAACGCCAAGAAATGTAGAAAAGGGAATAAACTTATTCACTGAGCCAGTGTGTTTTTTGCTTAGTGCAAACATGGTATTATTGTGCCTGTTTTGCCTGATAACACATTTGGAACCAAAGCTGAGAGTTACCAATCTGTGGTTAACCTGTATGCCTTGTGTAACAAATATGTTTTGAAATATAACTGAAATAGCATTGAAAGAGAAATAGTTCATTGACAAATATGCCCGCCATCTCCATACCTGCCGCATACCTTGTACACAGCATAATTTTTAGCCACCAAGGCTACCGTGCACCATCTGCCCACCTAAATTACTGTCCACTATCCACCCACCTTGTCCACCATCCACCACCGTCCACTATCCACCCACCACCGTCCACCATCCACCACCGTCCACTATCCACCCACCATCCACCACCGTCCACCATCCACCCACTACATTAATCCACTATAATGGTGGATGGTGGTTTCCACCATGTCCACCATTTGACTTTTTCCAATAGGGCAGGCTTCACACAATGCGAATTGCGCAACGAGGGGGTTGTTGAATGCTTCAAACCAATTACAAAGGGCTCTGCCATAATTCTTCGTCGCCACCCTATTGAAAATTCATCCACCATGAGGAATGGTGGATTCCACCATCCACCATTATGGTGGATTATGGTGCTGGAAGATGGTGGCACGTGGTGTATGCTGGATGCTGGCATATGATGGATGCTGGAGAACGACGGAACGTAAAACGGCTCTACAGCATCGGCTACTTCGTGCCTAGCCGTCACACATAAATAATTGTATAGAAGGCAATGTAGAAAGCACTAGTACAAAAAGAAAGAAAAAAAACCGTACGCAAAAAAAAAAACTTCCGCCACCGGGAATCGAACGTCCGACCTGCGGATCCCGAGCCGAGTACTTTACCACTACGCCACGCTGACACTTGCTTAGCGACTTGCAAAATGACTAGTCAACATACTAATACACCGTTTGGCTTCAGCTCTGTATGTCTCATACTGGAGACAGACGCGCTCTTCACATCCTACTAAAATTTGCGTAGTTATTAAACGCAAACAAACTGCTGCCGGTAACGAATGGCACGTCGATAATGGCAACAGCGCTAACTTTCTTTTAGAATTCGCAACGTAACTCCAAAGAAATATGTCAAGTGGAGCGAGGAGCGTAGTCAACCGGCTGTTACTGGGAAGTTTTAATAGCCGTTTCTCGCTTTTTTCCAAAGTGCGACAAGTGCAGAGGCTTTCTGTCGACTCTAATCTCATTCGATAAATACGCGCGTACAATTGATTGAGTATTGTGATGTTTTTCTTTTCGCGCAACGTACAGCGCAGCCGTGCCAGCGCACTGATCTGACGCTGTATCATTAGCTACAACTGCATAACAGCTGGGCCAAAACAAGTGCAGTGCGCGTGAAAAATATGCCATCATATTGGTTCAGTAAGGCGTACGGATTGACAAGTCTATGTTCTCGCATACGTGTCAGAGAAGCGCCGGCGAGTGCGACCGGCGGCGGTTGGTGACCGGAGGCGTTTGCTGGAAGCGCGTCGCATCTATGCTCATCGCTTCTTGTGCGGACACCGTACGCAAGAAAAAAATGCTTCATTTAGGTTGGCCGATGCCACAGGTGTGCTGTAAAGTCATTCGTACTCACCGGAATTGTGTATACTGAAACCAGAAGCGCCGATAACACGTAGACGGACTCGGTCGCTACGCTATGCCTAACCTTTGGTGGCAATCATGGTGGTAGAATATGATGGTGGTAGTCATACTTCGTGGGGCTTATCTCGACGCAGGCCGAAGGTAAAAGTGTGTGCATTTTAGCTTTGCATGCATTTTCACTATTACCTTAAAGTGCCGCTAAGGTAAGTGAGTGTTCAAGAATTGCCAGAGTTGCGTTTCAAGCGTGGCGGTATCAAGCGGAGGCTGTTTTCTGGTCTCCCCGCTGGAAGGACTCATTTACTTCTCGGCAAATGCGCGGCGATGTAACACAGTTACTGTCGCTGTTCACACCGACATTTCTAGACTTGTAAACATCAAAATGCAGCAGCAGATCGCGGATGTAAACCTGATAAGTTCGTGCGTAAAATGTAAACATTCACGGCTGCTGTGCTCCAGAAAACTTGTGGCGGTTATTGGCGCCGCATGAATAAAAAAATAGTGCTGGAAAGCTTAATGATCGGTGTTGGCTGCTTTGAACTGCATATATTTCTGCACATTCAAGAGGAAAACATTAGAACTGACAGCAACTTCACATAATGTCACGTTCACTTCCATCATGCCACCGTCATCCACCATGCTTCCATCCTGCCACCGTCATCCAGCTTGTTCACCAAGTCATCCACCAAAACATGTTTTGCTCACCACCATCAACCAGCATTTTCCACTTAACACCAAAAGAAGCTCGCCACCACCACCACCATCTGCCACCATTTTTTCCACTCTCGCCATCATCAGCCATCATGACCACCACAGCTTCCACCACATCCACTATTCTTTCCACCTTGTCCACTATTGTTTCCACCATGTCCACCAAGATTTCCAGCATCCACCAACCCACGATTTTCAATAGGGCATCAGCCACAGCATCAACAAAGTGCACATAATGTCTCACAGGGGTTTAGCGGGTACCACGGAACTCCGCAGAATGACGAAAAATTGCATAGGGGCTGCTTCACTACTTCACAAAAATTATGATGATTTATAGCGTAGTGTGTTCCTCGCAAGGGCACTTCTATTGGTTGTCAAGGACGGCAATAAGGTGTATCGAGCGTCTTGTAGAAAGCGTCTGCACACGGTGGTGGACACAAGAACACTGGTTTATTGATAGCAAAAGGAACGCTTGCGTACAGCGTTGCCAGGCGTTGCTCTGTTGGTTGTACACAGTGTTGCCTTGTTGATCGCCCGTTACATCCTCCTTTCTTTGAAGGCGAATCACACAAAAAACACTGAAAATACAGAAGACATTTAACGCCGGTCGGTAACTGTCCTCTCTCCTAGGCTGTTTCACTCTGCTGGAATCCGTGAGTGTAGGCCAGGCGAGGTGGTGGTCTTTGTGGTCTGGTGGAAATCGTCACTGTTCGGTAAGCCTGATGTGCCGGCTGGCGGTCGGTCCTGCGTAGCCTGCGGAGGTTCTGGCCCGTGCGGTATGGCTCCACTTGTAGATGAATCGGAGGTGTCGTCGCTGTCGTCGGCGTTGTAATGGGATAATCGACAGAACGCTTCTGGTGTTTTGCGGAGCTGTTGTCTATTTCGACGGAAAACCCGGCCATCTTCTGTCATAACGGTGTACGACCTTGGCGCCACGAGATCTTGGACTTGTGCTTTTATTTCCCATCTACCATCATTGAGAACGCGGACGACGTCTCCCTTCTGTAATAGAGCAAGTGACCTTCTTGGGGTCTTTGTTTGCACATGTTTTCGCACGGGCCTTGGGGGTGACACTGAGAAATCTGGAAGCAGCGTTCTGAGACTTCGTCCCATCAGCAGCTCTGCTGTCGACCGGCCATCCTCAACAGGACACACCCTGTAGTTCAGAAAGCCTAAATAGAAATCCTCTTTACTCCTCTCCGTCTTGTCCAGAATCCGCTTGACCACTTGGACGCCCTTCTCGGCGAGTCCATTGGATCTGGGAAAATGAGGACTTGAAAGTGTATGCTTGAAGTCATATCGAGCCGCAAAATCTTTGAACTCTTTTGACGCGAACTGAGGGCCGCCATCACTACAAACTTCTAATGGTAACCCGTGCCTTGCAAAGATCTGACGCAGTTTCTGAATGACAGCTGTTGCTGAGGTCTCCTTTAGCTATTCGACTTCAGGAAAATTAGAGTAGGCGTCATAGAAAATATAGAAATTCTTTCCAGCATGCTGGAAAAGATCTGCACCAACTCTAGCCCACGGCAAGTCAGGGACGGCGCGCTGAAGAAGGGGCTCGTCAGGTTGCCGATAAGCAAACTTCTTGCAGACGTCACACCTGTCAATAAAATGGGCAATATCTGCTGCCATTCCTGGCCAATACATCACCTTACGGGCCCTCGATTTGCATTTCCCTAACCCGAGATGCCCTTGGTGCACTCGTCTCAGCATCTCCGTTCGCATGCTTGCAGGTACTACTACTTTGGTTCCCTTTAGCAGTATTCCGTTGACTACAGTAAGCTCTGCTGTGGAGGACTTTAGCTCACCCTCTACTGGGATTGACGACCGCAATCTCGAGATGACATCTTGCAGCGTTTCATCACTGGCCGTTGCTGCCTGCAGACGGGAGAGGGTGGCTGGACCCACACTTGAAGTAAGGACGCCAACAGCATGAATTTCAACATCTGTTGTGCCCTTGCCTCGGTGTTCCTGGGCTGGGATTCTTGACAAGGTGTCAGCAACAACTAATTTGCTGCCTGGAACATACTGCAAATCAAATTCATATTTCAGCAGCCGAAGAAATAGCCGCTGCAGACGTGGTGGCATGTCACCTATTTCTTTCTTTGAAATCGCCAACAATGAACTGTGGTCAGTTTCGATAGCAATATGTCTTCCAGTGACATAATAGTTAAACTTTTCACAGCCGAATGTTATGCCTAATGCCTCTTTTTCTATTTGAGCATACCTTCGCTCGGTTTCTGTGAGTGCTCGCGACGCGTATCCGACGGGACGCCAATCGCGTCCATGTTGTTGGAAAAGGACCGCTCCGAGTGCAAACGCAGACGCCTCCGTCGACAGTTTCGTGGGAAGCTCGGAATTAAAAACAGCCAAGACTGGCGCTTTCGTCAGCATCATCTTGAGTTGTTCCCACTCACGCTCGTGAACCTGCGTCCACTCGAAAATTGTATCGTTCCTGATTAGGCTGCGCAAGGCCTCAGTGTGGGCTGACAACAGTGGCAAGTACTTTCCAAAATAGTTAACTGCTCCAAGGAAGCGCTGGACGTCTTTCTTGGTCTTTGGCGCAGGTTGGTTTAAGATGCACTTTATCAGGTCGGGATTAGGCTCAATACCTTTGGAGCTAATTTTATCGCCCAAGAAGGTGATTTCAGTTTGTCCGAAAATGCACTTTTCCGCATTCAAGGTAAGGCCCTCAGCCTGTGCCCTTGCTAGCGCTTTGTGCAGGCGTTCATCGTGTTCCTTTTTGCTAGAACCCCACACAAGCACGTCGTCGATGTACACACGCGTTCCTGGGAGGTCATCGAATATCTAGCTTATGGTACGCTGGAAAACTTCGGCTGCAGATGAAATACCGAACGGTAATCAGAGATACCGATAACGGCCGAACGCGGAACTGAATGTGCAGATTTCTGAAGTCTTTCTATCTAAAGGAATTTGATGAAAACCGCTGTTTGCATCATGTCTGCTGAAAAACTTTGCTTGCGCTAGCTCACCCTCGATTTCTTCCCGGCATGGCAACTGAAAGTGTTCTCTTTTCACTGCCCTGTTAATTGCCCGCGCGTCCATGCAAACTCTTAAGTCTCCATTTTTCTTCCTCACGATAACCAAGGGACTTACCCAGTCCGACGGCTCTTCCACTTTCTCAATGATGTTCGCGGCACACATCCGGTCGAGCTCTTTCTTGAGTGCCTTTCTGAGTGCGTAAGGCACGTGCCGGGTTGGCTGTACTACGCGGACAGCGTCCTCTCGAAGCACCATTTTGTACTCGTGCCGCGTCCTTCCAATGCCGGTGAATAGTCTTGGATATGTCTGCTTTAGGCTTGCGTAACCGTCGCTGTTGTCCACCGCGTTGACTCTGTTGACCAGACCAAGTTGCTCACTAGCCTCGAGGCCCAAAATTGCTTGCTTCTTCTTCTTTACTACGAAGAACTCCAGCCGAACGTGTCGCTTGTCTAACTGCACGGCGAGGCGAACCTTTCCACAGTGTGGTATTTCACCACCCCCATAATGACGCAAGATGCTCCTCGTGGGGTAAAGCTGCTGTTTAGTACCGAGCCTGTTGAACAGCGAACGCGGCAGCAAGTTGGCCTGCGCTCCGGTGTCGACCTTCAGCTGCACCTGCTTTCCTTCAATGTTCGTTGTTACAACCCAATCGCGACTTTCGTGACCACTCTTGCTTTCCGTTGTCCTGATCTCCAGAACGTCGAAGTCACCGTCACTCTCCACTCCGTCGACCACGTCATCAACAGCTGCTCGGTTGCTCGTACAGCAGGCGGCGAAGTGATTAGGCTTCATGCAGTTGTTGCATATTTTGCCGTACGCCGGACACTTTCTTGGCGCGTGTGACAAGTTGCAGTACCGGCATTTTTTACAGCGAAAGCTGTTATGAGATCATTTCACCGGCCGTTTTTGGCGCCGTAGTTGTCCGCCGCCGCCGCCGCCGCCGCCGGTGTCCGTAACCAGTATCGCTCGAAATAAGAAAAAAAAACTAAATAAGATAAAATTCCAGGATGGAACGAGGTTCGAACCTGGGCCCTCTGCGTGGGAGCCCAGTATTCAACCTCTGAGCCATGCAGGTGCTTGAAACTGCTTTGCAAAAAGGTCCTATACAGGCTTCACGTCGGGAAGGAACCACATTAGCATATGCAATATAGCGTGGTAGAAGAGTAAAATAAGCACCAAGCGTCGCACAACGCGAATTCTGTAACCAGGCGTCACACAACGCGAATTGCGCAACGAGTAGGTTGTTGAATGCTTCCAACCCATTACGAAGGGCTCTGACATAATTCTTCATCGTCATCAGGCACAGCATCAACAAAGTGCGCATAATGCCTTACATGCGTTTAGCAGGTACTAACGCTCTCCGTAGAATGACGAAAAATGGCACAGTGCCTGCTGCCCTACTTCTCAAAAATTACAATGATTTATAGCGTAGTGGGTTCCTCGCAAGTGCACTTGTATTGGTTGCCAAGGAAGCCCATAAGCGCATGATCCACTTCCTCGGCGTCTCAGTAAAATTACAATGATTTATAGCGTAGTGGGTTCCTCGCAAGTGCACTTGTATTGGTTGCCAAGGAAGCCCATAAGCGCATGATCTATTTCCTCGGGGTCTCAGTAAAGTTCGTCGCCCCCCCCCCGTCTCTCTCCCACGTCAACGTATGTTATACAGCATGACGGGAGAGGGAAATAGCGACCGGGCGTCACCCAATGCAAATTACATAACTGGTGGGCCGTTTAAAGATTCCAACCCATTACAAAGGGCTCAGCCATAATTCTTCATCGTCATCAGTCGTCGCGTCAACAAAGCGCACATAATGCGTTACAGAGGTGTAGCTGGTGCCTCGCTTCTCCGCAGAACGACGAATAATGGCTTAGTAGGTGCTTCCCAACTTCACAAAAATTGTGATTTATGGCGTAGTGGGTACCTTTCTACTTTACTTGTATTGTAGCCCGAAGAGAGCTTAACGGGCTCTAGAAACGCCGCTCTTCCAGCTTTCGCTGTGACTGTGCTGCGGTTTCAGCGCAGGCCTGCCGTTTTTTTCGTCCCTTCTTAAGTGGCGTTCTTGAAACAGGTTCAATCTTGTTTTCCTCAGCCCACGCTCTATTTTGCGATTCAGCAAGTTTCTCAGCCTTGCAGTATTCCACTGCTGTGATGAGGGTCAGGTCCTTCTTGCGAAGAAGTTTTTCACGCAGGGAAGCGCTAGAAATGTCATACACGATTTGGTCCCTCAGCATGGAGTCTCGTAAATCACCAAAGTTGCACGTTCTTGCTTTCAACTGCAAATCCCGAAAGAACTGTTCGAATGGCTCTTCTTGTGCCTGACGACGCGAGCGAAACACATAGCGTTCGTAAGTCTCATTACACTTGGGCAAGCAGTAGGCTTCAAACGCTTTAACCAAAGCGTCGTAGTCTTTAGCTTCCTCCGGCGTCAGGTTCAGGGTATTGAACACATCAATTGCTTTTTGACCGGCGACGTGCAAAAAAATTGCAGCTTTCTGCTCCTTACTGCGTGGTTTGATGGGCTCCGTAGCTATCAGGTACAGCTCGATGCGTTGCTTGAATGTCTGCCAGGACGCCGCTGCGTTGTCGCCCAATTGCAGTGGCTCGGGCGGGCGTAGTTCAGTCATCGTGGCACCCCACTTCTGAAACCATGTGTCGAGCGTCTTTTAGAAAGCGTCTGCACACGGTGGTGGACACAAGAACACTGGTTTATTGATAGCAAAATGACCGCTTGCGTACAGCGTTGCCAGGCGTTGCTCTGTTGGTTGTACACAGTGTTGCCTTGTTGATCGCCCATTACATAAGGCTCCCATGATCCACTTTCTCAGGGTCTCAATAAAGTTTATTCTCTCTCTACCTCTTTCTGACGTTAACATATGTTATAAAGCGTGGTGAGAGAGTTAAATAATGACCGGGCGTCACACAATGTGAATTACGTAACTAGTGGGACCTTCAAAGCTTCCAACCCATTACAAAAGGCTCAGCCATAATTGTGCATCGTCATCAGCCGTGCCATCAAGAAAGTGCATATAATGCCTTACGATCGTACCTCGCTTCTCCGCAGAATGACGAATAATGCCGTGGTGCGTGCTTCCCAACTTCACAAAAAGTATGATTTGTGGCGTTGCTAGCGTACTTGCATTAGTAGCCACAAACTAGTTTATCACGGGCTCTAGAATTGCGGCTCTTCCAGCTTATGCTGTGTGTGTGCTGCGCTTTCCGCGCAGGCCTGGCGTTTTTTTTTTTTTTTTTTTCATGCAGTGGTAATGGGCCTAGCCTGTAGTAAAAGAAAGGGGAGCTTTTCGGCGAGAGAAACGAAGACAGACGGTTTTATCAACATTTAGCTTCATGTCCTATGTGTTACACCATTCGTAACTGTTATGAAGAGCAGAGTTAAGATGGCACTGAACGTTAGCTGAAGGAATTACATGAAAGAACACGCAGTAATCTGCAAACAATCTCATTTAAATGCTAGGATCAATGACAGTAACTATATCGTTAACGTACAGCAAAAACAACAATGGTCGTAATACACTCCCTTGAGGGACCCCGGAACCGACCGGAAGATAGCCAGACTGCCGGTCGTTAGCTGCTACGCACTGGGATCAATTTGTCAAAAAAATCACGCCATATCCATGGAATGAATGATGATAAGTGGGCGAAGCTCGAGAGGGGGAGATCGTCGGTAAAACCGTAACCCTCGCGTGAAAGTTCGCCGATTACATCATTAAGAAAGACGTGAGGCTGTGTGCGCATATACAAATCAACTTTTATTTTGGGGTCATTCCACGCCAAGTGTCCAGTCGGGGCGCTCGAGAAAAATCAATTTCTCTCAAAAAGTCTGAGAAAATTACACACATATAGACATTAGTTCTACAGTATTTTCCCAAAAGAATTTGAGCGGCAAAAAATGTTTGGGCACGTGAGCGCCATTTGAACTTCACGAAATGTTGTAAAACCAGGTACGAAAAAAAAAATTCGCTATAAAGCGACCGTTCCAGGCAATCTTTCAACACTTCCTTTTTTGCCTTTTTCGAGCATCGTTAATTCATTATAAGGCAGTTCCTTATAGCAAGTTTATATTTTTTACTCCTTAGAGCGTAGGTAAAGTTGAGTAAATTTTTGTGTTTTCGGGAATTTTTTTACTAAAGACAATTATGGATCAAATGCAGAAATTATTTTTATAAAACTCTCCATAAGACGCAATCTCTCCTAAATTTTTGTTTTGCCCGTGTACGGCGCATAGGCTCTAAAATAAAATCCTGAACTTGGCAAAACGCTACAGTGGCCTATTTTGAGACGTCTAGCACCCTAAGGTGGTCCAAGAAAAAAATAAGCGGGCAAGCGCATACGATTGAGAATCATACCAACTTTGTCCGGAGAAAGTTTAATCAGAGTAGTTTTTGTCTTAGTCGAGAAAAAAAGTTTAGAAGTTTAGTCCCACCGTTGCATTGTTCTGCTGAGGGGGCAATACCAACCAACTGAATTTGCTGCATAAAAAAAAGAGTTAGTGTATTCGTATGACATCGTTTTAAGTTCCTTTTGTTAGTACTTTATATTGTTTACTGCATATAAAGGTGATAATAAACAGAGGTAAATATATAAAATGACATTGGCTTAGGTGCCACAATTTCCCCAATAATGAATTGCGTTACTTATTGCATGGGGCTCTCTGAATCAACGTACGTCACAATAAGTTAAGTCTCGACGTTCATGTAAGCCGTAGATAGGAGGCGTAAGCCACACTAAGTTCATCTATGTACTCCGCAAGGAACGACGCACGATGTGACGACGCGCGTGTATTCACGCCTTCTGTACGTCGTCCGCGACAATAGGGACGGAATATCCCAATATATTTTTGACATCTTAATTTGTGTGGTTACAGGCAGCAGATTTTTGGTTAAAGTAGGATTTGTCAGTCTGGTAAATGCAATTTTACAGCTGTTATGAGATCACAAGAACACACGATATTTGTGGCATAGTTGTGCGCCGCTGCCGTCACCTCCGGTGTGCGTAAAAATGCAATAAGCAACGCGATTCATTAAGGGGGAATTGTGGCGCCTAAGCCAATGGCATTTTTATATTTTTACCTCTGTTTATTATCACCTTTATAAGCAGTAAACAATATAAAGTACTAACAAAAGGAACTTAAAACGATGTCATACGAATACACTAACTCTTTTTTTATGCAGCAAATTCAGTTGGTTGGTGTTGCCCCCCCAGCAAAACAATGCAATGGTGGGACTAAACTTCAAAAATTTTTTTCTCGACTAAGACAAAGACTACTCTGATTAAACTTTCTCTGGACAAATGTGGTATGATTCTCAATCGTATGCGCTTGACCGCTTATTTTTTCTTGGACCACCTTAGGGTGCTACAGACGTCTCAACATAGGCCAATGTAGCGTTTTTGCGAATTTCAGGATTTTATTTTAGAGCCTATGCGCCGTACACGGGCAAAACAAAAATTTAGGAGAGAGTACGTCTTATGGAGAGTTTCATAAAAATAATTTCTGCATTTGATCGATAATTGTCTTTTGCAAAAAAGTTCCCGAAAACACAAAAATTTACTCAATTTACCTACGCTCTAAGGAGTAAAAAACATAAAGCTGCTATAAGGAGCTGCCTTATAATGAATTAACGATGCTCGAAAAAGGCAAAAAAGCAAGTGTTGAAAGAATGCCTGGAACGGTCGCTTTATAGCGAATTTTTTTTTCGTACCTGGTTTTACAACATTTCGTGAAGTTCAAATGGCGCTCACGTGCACAAAAAATTTTTGCCGCTCAAATTATTTTGGGAAAATACTGTAGAACTAATGTCTATATGTGTGTAATTTTCTCAGACTCTTTGAGAGAAATCGATTTTTCTCGAGCGCCCCGACTGGGACAGTTGGCGTGGAATGACCCTTTGTTCTTTTATTTTGTTCGTCTACTGTCTACAGCCACCTGCTCCATCCGGTGACTCGCTGCGAGAGAGGAAGCGCGTCAAGAGCGATTGTCTTTTATTGCGTCAGTCACGCACGAGTGACGTCATCATGACGTCATTCACACTAGCGCCACCTGCTGAGTGAGTCATACAACTAGGTGGTTACGAACCGGTCAGAGAGGAAGGACAGACCCACGGCTTAAAGAGCTTCGCCCCTAATAGCTCCTAATCCAGGAGATGAAAATTTCCGGAAGTTCAATCTGTCTGTGTTTTAGGATTAGTTTGCCATTTGGAATTCTATCAAAGGCCTTGCTAAAGTCAGGAAATATTGGATCAATTTGACGGCTTTTATCAAATCATGAAGCGAGTGAATGTATAACCACGGCTGCTGGATGAAAAAAATGCCCCCACCTCCCCGAAGGGAATCGTGAGGAAATGCGAATGCATTTATTGCGCCGAGAGTACACGGCGTAGTAATTTTAATGGCGTAAATTAATGACGAGACGAGGATTTGTACCGTAACCATTTATTTACACATTCATCGGCACTTGTTTGTGTTGTCATTGTACCTGACGGCCATAATCTCAGCCTTGTGGTCGCGGTTGGCGTTTCACAGCGGCCTCTCGAGCACACATTTCCGGATGTTCTTGAGAGGCGCCCAGCCAGCGAACGGTCGAGAGTGAGGCGCGAGCGGCCGGGAGAGTGGGGCGCAGGGAGGAGAGAGAGCGAACGGCGAGAGAAGGAGTGGCGAAGCATTGCACCTACCCTCTCCTACACTCTCTCGCACCACATGCTCCGGTTGCTAGGGGCGAGGATAAGCGCGCGCGCCCGCAGCTGTTGCTATGGGAGAGGGAGTGAGAGCGGAGAGATAACACCTGCCGGCGCGCGCACAACGCCGGATGCCTTACATAGCCCGACTAAGGAATGCATTCGCATTTAAAAGCGTACGAAGTACGGCCTGCCGCGTGCTCCGAAACCGGCGTGACTGGGCTACCCTCCCGCACCACCGCCGCGGTGCCACCAGAGGGGGACGCATTTCGCGGACACCCGCGGGATCACATGCGTGCGCGCTTGCCGCAGTTATGCTTGAGCGCGTGCTTCTTCATGTGACACCCAAAATCTTTTAAAATCCATCTAGCGTGTACACATTTGTTAATTATCAATCTTTCTTGTACATACTTGCAGCTCTTGGAAATGTTTGGTCTTGTCTTGCCCGAGATGAAACTTCGCGCACCGATCACTTTTTGCGGAAGTAATCGCGGGCCTATTTTTCTTGTATCCTAGAAGACCACAACTAACCAACCTGTAGGCGCTACACCTTCCCTAATGCATCGAAATGCTTTATTTTGGTTCTGAGTATGTTGATTCAGATTTAATCATTTACTTTCGAAAAAGTGATCTCAAAAATTGCAGCTGCCACTGTTCATTTTACACAAAATAAGATAAAATTTTTCTTTCCTCCAAACATGTTTATAGAAGACATACGATCGGTATGGCATGCAACTGACATGAAATAATGCTTAGCATGTGTGTGACCATTTCATAGGAGGAGGTTCGAGCCACTTTGAAATTTCAGTGACTGTAGCTTCAATACTGACAAGTGGGCGAACTGTTATGGATTGATTAACATTAAACGCTCAGACGGAAAGAGTGACCAAAAGGCTGAAACACACACGAACACAAATTCTTGCATTCGTGTGCTTTTCAGTACTTTTGCTTCTTCCTGTCGCAACGTTTTCATGATAGTGTAACGAATTCAACAGTGAACATAAAATCTGGACAAAATGTGAGAAGTTATTTATTACCAATTCAGGGCTCATCCCTGCTGACTGCAAACGGCGGCTGATTGCAAACGTTGTTGAAAACCAGAGGCCGCGGCACCACCTTCCCGTTTTCTCTTATCTCTCGTTTTTTTCTAGTTCCCACCTTTCAGACCGCGGCACCTTTGTCATCGGTTCCGGTTGTTTCCGAACGCCGTCGCGTTGCGATGGCGTGCGTTGCCCAGTAATGCCATGCGGTACTGATGTTGGTTGCCGTGAAAAGCACGTGTATCCCTTTCATTCGGAGAGTTGGATTCCCTGTGGTCATTTGCAGAACGGGGCACAGACTGAAACTTACCTCAGCAAGACATGCGGAGACAAAAAAGTGCAGAAAAGCGGCTGGTGGGTGAAGAGAACATTTCGTTTCAAACAAATATACATGGCAGCCAACACACACGTTGCGAGCCGCTCACAAGGACAACGTTGAGTCGCTTTTGACAGCTATACCGTTCGACTACAACAACAAAAAAAAAGGGGGGGGGGGGAGGAGGAAACGCTTTCCTTATACTCGTCTCTGCTTCTTTACGGTATTTTTTTATTATTGTTTAGTTTCGCATCCGGCTTGCGAGCCCAAATTTTGGCTCCCTGTCTACTTCCACTCTGCACAGACTGTAAAACCATTCGTTTTGGTCTTTTGATGTTAGCCGCTGTTTGGATGCTAGCCGCAACGAAGATTCGCACTGACGAATCTTCGTTGCACACCAACGTGCTTGTCATCTGGCCGTCTCCGTCATGTGGTTCTGTCATCTACAACTCTTTATTTTTCTAATATATATTGTCTACAAAGGCACCCGTGCTCGCTCCAACAAAGGCACGTACTCGACTGTCCTATAGCAGCCGTGGTTTTGCGGGCTAATATAGATTACTTGTGCAAATATATGAAAACACGGTTGTCACTTGACCCGGCAGTCTCGAAAAAAACTGAGTAAGCGATTGAAGAAAAGTGGAAATTTTAAGGGCTCGTTTTTCTTTGTTATACACAATATTAATAAGAACTAACAGACAATGCCAAGTAAGCGATTGTCACGCATGAATATAATTATATACATACATATATTTATATATACATACATATATATATATATATAGCCTGAGTTGATCCTCGCCTTTTCGTGGTTTTCTTTCTTGAGTTAAAGAAAACTTCAGTTGTGGCCTATTATTATCAGTTTCATTCTTCGAGATATTAGTCACTCCAGTATTCGGCCTTATATACATCAATTTGATGACATTGCCCTGCTAATAACTGTCAAGAATTTTGCAAGCCACTTCTAATGAATATATACTTCCGCAGCCTTTTCAACACTTACGAGGAGTGTGTCACTATATTTGTAGAATCCGCTAGTATCAAGCATCCGAAGCTGAATTACTTTTCGGCACAGTATCATGTATCAGACATCATCAAATAAATTCAACGTATGTTTTTACATGCACTTTCTGTGTATAATGAACATGACGGTGTATTGTCAGATGTTTCAAATAAATACCTGTCAAGCATTTCAAGCTAAGAAAACTCAAAGGTGCTGAAGAAATGTGACGGAATATAATATGTTAAAATAACAATCGATACATACATTTCACGCACATAAATATAACAACCACTTTTTCACACATTCAGCGCCATATAATGTTGCTACGCGCATTGTGGAATATTCTTTCAGACACAAAGCAATAAGTTAGTTCTGGAAAAAAAAAATGCCAGGAGCTCGGCACGTACACGGAAACTTAAGTGGCTATTTAACCAGATTACACGAACGGACTCAACTGAATGCATGATATGTCATGACTGCGATATATGATATAGAAAAAACCACTTGGAACAACTGAGTGAGGTCGCTCTTGTAACCACCACAACCTAATTGCTGCGGCTGCTGCCCCAACGGAGCCGCCGGCACCCGTTTCCCTTTTCCGCCGGCACTCGAACTAGGGCCGACACGAGCTTTCCCATAGAGCGCCGCCCGATGCGGCAAGCCGTACCGTGCGCTTGTTCATCCAGCGGCCGTAGTATAACTAAATGTGTAACTGTTCCGTAGCCTTTCCAAAACCCTTGTCGGTAATTAGAGAGGACTGAATGTTCATATAAAAATTCATTTATTTGATTGCCTGTAATGTGTTGGATTAGTTTACAACATGATGATGTTGTAAGTGATATGGGACGATAATTTTCTAATAAAGACCGATTACTTTTCTTGTGTACGGGCACGACTCTGGCTACCCTCCAGTCATCCGGTAGTTTACCATAAAGTAAAGAATTGCGATAAATAACAAGAAACTTAGCAATAGACTCAGCATATCGCTTCAGGAATACGTTAGGAAGGTTGTCAGGACGACATGAAGATTTTGTTTTTAAATTTAGTTGCATGGAAACCATGCCAGGGTAAGGAATGAAATTTACATCAGAGGGAAGAAATACTGTGTCAATGTGTTGACAAATACCAGGCTTAGAAAACACGCTTTCAAGATACTCATTGAAATGACACGCATTGTCACCACAATCAATAACAACAGAACCATTAATAGAATTTTGAGACACTGGCTTCTTTTTTTCGCTTATATTTCCAAAATTTTTGTGATGTTCAAAAATTCTCAGGTCCATCACGTGGACACGGGAATGTTGACGTGGAGCGGCCAACTGGGACGGCGCACTTGAGTTCGTACGAATACTGCCTGCGTCACTTCATCATGGCGCGCATTGCATGGATCCTAAGCAGAAGCGTTCGCTGCTGGAATTTGCTGACAACTGGTTTTTCGCCAATGTAATTTATCATTTCTTTACTGTCCAACTGAATTTGACCGGCAAGCGAAGATTCGTAAACTTCAAATCTTTCTCGAAAACCGTTTAGAACTTTTGCACTTAATGGCTTCGGTAGAGCCGGTCTTCGAGACATGCAGCTTGCGACAGTGTCGCAAACAGCAACTCTGACAGTCTCATGTCTGAGAACTGTGTCCTGGCCTATTTCTTCGATGTCTTCTTCGTTCTGTTCTTGCTGTGGGACTTCTTCAAATATGGCAATTAAGGACATTAGTACCGACGAGAGGTCATGTTTGGATGAATCCCACAAGGGAGGCGCATCATCGGTACCAAGTAGTTCTATAAGAACAGTGCCGTCGGCTCTGAGTCTTGGATGAAACGATACTTTTCCGCCATCCGTCGTCATACATTTCATCGTTGGCGGGACTGTTGGATACGAACTTGGAAAATCCAGGATGAAATAAAAAAATCCGCCATCGTAGACCGTGCCCTCTGGACCAATGAGCAGCACATGTAAGCGCAAGATATTAAGTTCGTCCGGAGCTACGTGTATTCCACTAAGTCCCTTCGCATTGAAATGGCCTATTTCTTTTTTGATCCGGATTATAGTGCTGATACTTGGCTCCTTGAGCAGAGGGGGCTTGTGCGACCTTTCTTTATGTCGGCTTTGGTTTGAAGCCATCTTTTCTTGCAGCTTGGTGATCTTGGTGTTGTAACCTGCACGGGATTAAAATGAATATGATTATGGTTGGTGTCGTTATAACGAGGCCGTCACCTATCGAAGCTATTCAATGTAGTAGCTTTTAAATGCGAAGAATTACTAAGGAATCTTCTGCGACATTGACTGCATCTATCTATCTATCTATCTATCTATCTATCTATCTATCTATCTATCTATCTATCTATCTATCTATCTATCTATCTATCTATCTATCTATCTATCTATCTATCTATCTATCTATCTATCTATCTATCTATCTATCTATCTATCTATCTATGTATATAATTGCAGGGAATAACTTCTTTGACGCCGGTAAATAATATGATACAAAAGAAGACACAAGTCGAAAAACAGAATGGTTCATTTACGCAACGAAACGTAATGAAACCATTATGTTTTTCGACGTGTGTCTAATTTTTAATTCACATATATATGTATATTGTCGCTTGGTCGTGACGTTGACGAAGGCAGCAGTCAGCGAGTTCAAGACAAAACATTTTATTGGGGCAAACTTGTCCTGGCAAAACACAAATAAAAACTTGTAATTCGAGCTGTAAACTGATAGCGGCGTGAACAGTCGTCGGCCGTCGAGTGATCTAATCTGCGGTAAGGCGCGTTGGCATTTACACAAGCAGCATCGCACTTTCGAACCTTGTCGCTGGTGGCCGCGTTAGTTCCAGAATAAACTGAACTGTTCGCGTTTGCGCACTCCAGCCTAACAGCAGATTCTAAAATAGTTTGGAATGTTCCCAGATATTCGTGCACCGTTTACGCAGGGTAGTCATACACGTGCAATGCGTAGGTAACATAAAACACACCAACAAAACAGCACGTAAGCCATTGGCCCCATCTGAAAAGGCACATAGTCCCGATGCTTTCAATAGAGCATGGAAGTGGGTACACACAGATAGTACAACAATAAAGCAAAAAGTACAGTCCTCACATTCGCTAACGCCCATAAAACGGCTTCAGCCCCAATACATCGAGGACTTCAGGTCAAGCGCGGCGCCGTTGAGATTTCGTAATGCCGTTCAGTATAGCCTCGTAGTCCACAACACCGAGGCATCGAAACGCCTTGTATGGCCCGAAGTATCGCCGAAGAAGTTTCTCGCTGTGACCGCGTCACCGCACCTGCGTCGACACCCAAACACACTATGTGGCATCGTCGAAAGTTCTAACGACGACTGTCGATATTTTGCTGGCTCTGGCTCCGCACACGCGTGAATTCTGTGGCTTCATCAGAGCGCTGATGGTGCAACGGTGACGTCGAGGTTTTCTTCATTGGTGATTTTCGGTAGCATGGCGTCGAGCGTCGTTGACGGGCGGCTTCCATCGAACAACTTGTATGGCGTGTCAACTGTTTCATTTCTTGCACGGCCGTGTTCTAAGCGAAAGCCACGTAGGGAAGGATGGCATCCCCCGTCTTGTGTTCCACGTCGACGTACATGGCCAGCATGTGGTCGATGGTCTCGTTTAGACGGTCTGTAACGCCATTGGTGGTAGGCGGTGGTCTGGCAGTGGTTTCTCCGGCTGTATCCCAAGATCGCCTGAGTTACGCAACAGTAAAGGCCGTACCTCTCTAGGTGATAAGGACCTCCGGGGCGCCGCGAAGAAGGATGATGCTCTGAACGGAGAACTTGGCAACCTCGGCAGCACTGCCTTTGAGCGGAGCCCTTGTTTCGGTGTAGCTGGTGAGGTAGTCAGTATCTACGACGACCCATTAATTTCCGGACGTCGAGGTTGGCAACGGACCCAGTAGGTCCATCCCGATAAACTGGACCGGTCGGGGAGGTGGTTCGATCGGCCGAGGAAAGCCTGCTCATCTTGTCGGCGGTGTCTTGCATCACTGACAGTTTCGGTATGCCCTTATGTAGCGAGTGACCTCAGCGGCAAGACGCGGCCAGTAGTACTTTTCCTGTATTGTTGAGAGCGTGCGGGAAACACCGAGGTGTCCAGCCGTGGATTCGTCCTATAGGGCCTGGACGAGTTCTTGTCGCAATGGTGAAAGCACCACGAGAAGGTACTTTGCTCGAAGTGGCGGAAGCTTCCTCTGTTGGAGAACGCTGTTTCGCAAAAAAAATTACACCATCTCTAGATAAAGGGAACCATGTGTGGATGCGAAACAGCGGGGAGATGGTTCGCTTGAGCGGGAGATTGTGTAATTTTTTTAGGAGCTGGCTCGGCAGGTTCATAAGCTGGCGAGAAGTCCCGCACCGTAAGCTGCATCCATCCATTCAAAGCGTCGTGGAACGCGAAGAGGAACGTGATTAAAAAAACTGCGCTACAGTTACTGCGAAATACGAAGTTAGGGGGGATACACGAAACAAGGTGGACACTACAAGTGCTGCGTTTGTAGTGTCCACCCGAACACTGCGCTTGAAGTGTCCACCCCGTTTCGTGTCTCCCCCCTACCTTGTATTTCGCAGTAAATGTAGCGCAGTTTTTGTAATCATGAAAAACCAACTAGCCCAATACCTCACTTTGCTCGCCAAGAGGAACGCTACGCGCGTCGTGTCTTCCCTTTAGCCTGGCCGTTAATTCTCACAGGGCGAGCGGGCAACGCAGTCGACAGGCGCACGAAGGAGGGGAGCATAGGAGAGGAGCGAGAGGGCGAGGGGACGCGCATGCGCTGGCGCAGGAAAGAACGAGGCGCGCGAGAGGGGGGAGGGCGCGCTGAGAGGGCGTATGTGGAGAGGGTTTGCGCAAGCGCGGTAAGGGTGTTCACGCGGCACATCACTACCGGATTGAACTCCGCCATAAGCTGCTTCGCATCTAAAAAACGACTCCAGTGCCGGCTTGAATACCTTCGGAACAACGATAGTCCCGCTCTCGAGGTATTCTACAAGGCACCTTAGTTCCGGGTCGGTTCGCTGTCGTTCAGCGAAGTCGTCGGCACTTCTGGTTCCCAAGATGCATTCGTCATCCTGGTCGTCCTTCGGTGGTGGGTCAACGGGGCCAGAGACAGGTAGTCGGCGTCGGAGTATTTTCTTCCCGACTTATAAAGAATGGTATTGTCGAATCCTTGAAGTCCCAGTCTCCGCCTTGCGAGGCGACCTAAAGGGTCCTTCAAGTTAGCTAGCCAACTCAAGTCATGGTGCTCGCTCACAACATTGAAGGACCTGCGTATGGGTAGGGGCGAAACTTGTATGTATCCCATATGATGGCAAATCACTCATTTTCTGTTGTGGAATAGTTGGCTTCTGCCTTGGATAGCGACCGGCTAGCATCACTGATAACCCTTTCCAGTAGGTTGGTCCTCTGCACAAGGACGGCGCCTGCTCCTACGCTGCTTGCGTCGGTGTGGATTTTCGTATAGGCGTATTCGTCGAAAAATGCGCAAGTATCGCAGGCGCCTCGAGGCGTCGTTTTAGTTCTTGAAATGCTTCTATTTGCGCCATTTCGCCCTTGAATTGCACGTCGGTCTTCGTGAGGTGTTTTAGAGCCCGGCGATTCGTGAAACGTTCTTGATGAAGCATCTGTAATCGGCGCACAAGCCGAGAAATCGGCGAACGGCCTTTTTGTCGGTGCGTAGCGGGAAGGCAGCGATGGCAGCTCTTTTCCGCGCGGCTGGACGAACACCAGTCTTGCTAATGACGTGGCCCAAAGGAAAGAGTTTGTCGTGCGCGAAGCGACATTTTTCTGGCTTCAATGTGAGTCCGGAGGACTGGATGGCTTGAAATACAGCTTCAAGTCAGCGGAGGTATACGTCAAAGTACACTAGGCAAGTCTGCCACTTCAAGCCGGCCAATACTGTACCTATAACGCATTGGGATGTCGCAGGTCCCCAGCAAAGACAAAATGACAGGACCTTGAACTCGAAGAGGCCGCCTGGTGTTACAAAGGCAGTCTTTTCGCGGTCTCTCTCGTCGAGATTGATTTGTGAACAGCTGGTCTTGAAATTCATCCATGAAAAGTACTTCGCGTTATGGAGTCGATTCAGAGCGTCGTCTATCAGTGGGAGGAAATACACGTCCTTCTTCGTGATTTTGTTCAGGTGACAATATTCAACGTAGAAATCTAGGGCCCCATCCTTCTTCACTAACACCACCGGCGACGCCCACGGACTTTTGGACGGTTGGATGATGT
This sequence comes from Rhipicephalus sanguineus, assembly GCF_013339695.2. Taxonomy (NCBI): domain Eukaryota; kingdom Metazoa; phylum Arthropoda; class Arachnida; order Ixodida; family Ixodidae; genus Rhipicephalus; species Rhipicephalus sanguineus. The sequence continues at coordinate 140,201,859 of NC_051183.1, forward strand.
CGTCGCTTAACATTTCGTGGACCTGTTTCTGAACAGCCTGGAGTTCTCGTGTCGAAACTGAGTACGAGCTCTGGCGTAGCGGACGGGCATGGTGTTCCGTAATAATGCGGTGCTAGACGCATCCCTTGTATTCCTGCAGAAGGCATCGAAGCTGTTGCTGTTAGTGAGCCGGAAGTCTCGGGTCGACGTCGAAGCATGCTTTAGGTATTGGGATCGTCGTTGTAGTTTCGTCAGTATCTCAAAAGGCGAACACATCGCTGACGGCCACGATATCTTGGACATATGCAGCCATCGTGACCCTCCTGGGCTGTCATCGCGCTTCCTTTTCCTTCATGCAACCGAGTAATGCTTCTTGCCACGGAAATGTCATGGTACAGCAGGAAACGCTGATGGCTCTCGAGGACGCCTTCGATATTTTATAGTTTTCGGTGCCGACGCGAATCATGACGCTTGAGCGAGATGAAATGGTGACTTGATCTCACACGTTCAAGGTACGATGACATTGGTTCCTATCCGGTGGTGTCGCTTAATTTGATAATATGGTTATTGACTTGGTTCTTATATCGATAACGGCGCCATGATAATTTAAGAAGTCAAAGCCAAGTATGACATCCCTGGAACAACGTTGTAGAATCATGAAGGTGGCAGTATAAGTCCGGTTAATGATGGTGACTATCGCTGTGGAGATTCCAGCCGGGATTACTATATGACCTCCGGCGTTCCAGATTTCGAGGCCTTCCCAGGCAGTCTTAACTTTCCTAACCTTCGCGGAGAACAGCCCGCTGACGACGGCATAGTGGCCTCCACTGTCGACCAGGCTGGTCAACTTGTGGACGTCGATAAGAACGTCTGGGTTGCTTGTTCGTCGTCTTGCGCTGCGTTTAGGACGCGACATCGGATAACGGCTCCATCGGCTAGCTCCGCTGCTTTTATGTGGTGTCATTGCGTGTTCTTCCGGCAGCGCAGTTTCGTCGTCAGGGCTCTGTTCGGCTTACGGCGTTGTCGTCGCCGGCGGAGTATCTTCGGTATTTCATTGTACAGTAACCACTCCTTCATCGTTTTGTTTTCTTCGTTTTCTGATTATGAGATCGCGGAACGGCCCCTAGTAGAGTCGCTGCACAACGCGGGTTGCTGATGGCAGCGGTGGGGCCTAGCGACGGTGAACGTGACGGACGCCGAGGTGTTCATTCAGTGTCGGCCACGTAGTCAGCCGATCAGGGGTCTCAAATTCACCTCCGCTAAGGCGCCGCATTCCCGAAAATTTACTCCCGCAGAGGAAAGGGCAGTGACGAAGACAAGAGCTGAAGGGGGGGGGGGGGTTAGGTCGTACGAAATGTGAGATAACGTTGCATTTGAAAGAAGTTTTCCATATCACATATCCGGGCCATTAGGGTATTGGGCGGCTGAATCCTAACATATAGATACCTACTCAAGATCACTGAAATCTGGACGCCCATTCAGAAATGTACAGTTTTGTCTGACGGTTATGTATCAACATAAGGTGGCAGAAGGGGGTGCCCCACGAAGGAAAATGATTTAGCCCTGTCGTGCCCATAGGACGGCAAAAAATGTGGAGCTCACTCAGACTCACCTAAGGGATAATAATAGTCCTCAGGGCTCACTCGGACTCAGAGTCACCAAAATTTTCCCCAATCGGACTCACACTTGCTCAGATGCACCTAAATATTCCTCGCTCGGACTCACTGAGACCCAGACTCACGGCTCGACCTGAGACTGAGTTTGTCGACTCATGAGTCCGTTAGCGTATAAATAGGCACGGCGATCAGGATGCCAATCCACTTTAACGCCGATATCTCGCATAATCGGTGTTGCACAATGCGCATTTTGATCTACCTTCACATACGAGCTATCAGTGATTGTTATCAGCAAGGACATTTTTATTGAAATATATGACTCACACGAGATAGCTTTTCAATAAACAAGTTTGAAAAATATTGCGGGGGGAGGGGGGGGGGGCAAGGCACGCCTCTGATCAATAAATATTGAGCTGGCGTACGAACGCTAGTGCGTTGAAGTATCTGAGCAGAAATATGTATCAACGTGAGCCATCATAAGCTTATAGCAATTCTGAAGTTCAGTAGTTATCAGACTCATGCCTGTGTAGCTTAAAAATGTACTTATAAAGAGAAAAAATTTGACGAAGGCACTCATGCGCGGGCCGCGAGTCGCTAGCGAGAGGTCGGCGGGCCGCGTGTTTGAGACCCCTGCGCTATACAGTGCGACAACTATGCCTCATACAGACAACTCATGCCTGTGTAGCTTAAGAATGTGCTCAAAGAAAAAGAATGCGATGAAGGCAGTCAAGCACGGTCCGCGAGGCGCAAGTGAGAGGTCCGCGGACCGCGTGTTTGAAACCCCTGCGCAATATAGTGCGAGAACTACATCATACTGCCGCAACAGCGTTGGAATGTGCAGGAATAGCATAGGTCGATTAAAAAAGACCTGGGGCAAATTATATCTGGCTTCAAAGAAGACAATTAGGAATTCTGCGCCGGGTAATGTCCCTTTACTTCGAACCAGATGCATCCAATGAGTAAGTGTCGAGAAGCGTATTAGCGCCTTTATTACCAAACTGGAACGACCCCCGAAAAGAGAGAAATCGCTTCGTCCACCATCTGTCAGGTTTACCCGCGTAATCCAATGAATACATTCTACAATACAACATCGTTAGGAAGGCGTTAACCTTTATAATAGGCAAAAAAAAAGAGGATGGTGGAAACCTTGCATAAAATACACTGCAGAAAACTGCAAATGAGAAGCCCACAAATAGGAGTTTTATAGATGACATTGAAGAGTGACAGGACATTCAAGAACGGGAAAATGAAGGGATGAGCTGCACACATGTTCATTCTGCAGAGGTCCAAAAAGATATTCTAAATTTGCTCCATTAGTGGAAGTTAAGAACAACGACTGCTGACGCCTTCACATTTCACAAGGCAGATGTGAGCCCCTGCGTCTAGAGCAAGCGGTGCGAGAAACTTTAGCGCGGCAGGGTATGTAGTGCAACAGCGCATTGTGTGCTTAAAGCCTGAATCTCTTGGCAATTTGATGTTGTGGACACTAACATGTCAACAAATAAACTATAAAATATGCCACAAAAATAGACTATATACTAACAGTGGTTTGATATATGAAAATAATACTATGACAAATAACTTCTTTCTCCCTTGTGGCTGCTTATTCGTATTTCTAGAGTACACGTGGTGCACGCGGTTGATTATATATTTAACTAGAGGTTTGCGTATTTACAACAACGTAACAAATTAACCCTTTCAGCCCTGGATTTTTTATTTTGGTCGGGGACATTTTTTGTGTTTGTTTTCCTAATAGTTATGACCTCAGAAGACCACAACGAAAAATTGAGCCAGTGGTGCAATTATTTATGGATTTACAGACATGACATCAAATTAGGTCATCAGCGCTCAGTGGTTGTGAAATGAGAAAAATGACATCTTTTTTCCCGCTATTGACTAGAGTACACAAAATGTGAACCACATCTCATTTTTCAATGTGATACTCATTGAAACAGCTGCGGTACGTCGACCCGAAAATTGCGCGTAGCCTCCTCAGCTGACCCACCACGGCGTCACCCATGACTTCGGTCAAGCTTTTTCTTCTTTCTGGGTCCCAGCTCCACAAGCATGTCACCATTTTGGTGTCAAACGCAGTGGGAATCATTGAAGAAGTATTCCCCCAAGGATGGCCAGTTTTGGTTTCATTTCCGAAGTGCTAGGGGAAATGCTGTGTCATGGTGTCAATTGACACCGCCAGGGCCGAAAGGGTTAAATGTTTTCCTCTATTTCTCTTCCTGTGGCATGGTGCTGCTACGCTGAAGACAGGTTCAACATATTCAGAAGCGTGCGCAATCAGCTCTGTCGTAAGAGCATGCTTTAAATTTCAACAGACCGCGGAATAAAAACAAAGTGAACAGCGCGTTATGTTCTTTGTCTTTTCTGTGTTTATTGCCCTCCCATCGAAACTGAACTGATGCTGCAAATCACTTTCCTTGCTACATAATATTAGCGAGAACTAACAGACAATAATGCCAAAGAAAGTGCAGCGGATGTACTTGTAGTAATTGGAATTTAAAGGTGAAGAAAGTAAAATGGATGAAACAATAACTTGTCTCCGGTAAGAACCGAACCTGCGAACTTCGAGTAAAGAGTCCGATGCTCTATTACTGAGCTACGGTGGCGGTCATCCTCTCCACTTTTTATAGGGTATACAGAGTTTTTTTTAGAAATACAGAGTTTTTACAAAAACCTTATGACAGTAAGGCCCCCGATCGTTTTCGCACATGCACTCCAAGTCGAGGCGGCAAAATATTGCCGCAGCTAAAATGACATTGTCGCTGCTAATTGCAAAGACTCGTTAACGTCTTGATTATTGACATTGAGGACAGGTGCTTATATTAGGAAAAAGTGGTGCATACCAATTTATGGCATCCTTATTTTTTACAAATCATAAAAGCTGCACGTAGTTCGAGATATTCTTCCTCGAATGTCAAGGGCGAAATGGAAACTGATCGCGCAAACCGCGCACGAAGTGCGACCTTTCTTCTATGTGAGACTGCAACTATGAGTCACAAGGGAGCGACAAAATTTGAAGGCGCGCCGCGGCCGTATATTTTCATGCAATGTTGCAAGTCATCTCACTTGTGCCGCGCATCGCCTTATCTTCGCGGATACTGTTTGGTGCTTATCGTTTTCTTTCGAACTGTGCAATAGAAAACCGCGATGTCAACGTTGTTTTCTTATTTTTGTATGGTATGTATAAAACTCCGGGCCTGCCACACAGGGGCGGCCATTATTAAAACAATAGGCTGGGTTTTGCACGCCCAAACAGAACACGAAAGAAGCACAATTTAATGATCTGATAGACCAGGTAGCACAGACAAAAATAATCTTTATAACAACGGCTGATAAAAATAAGATCAAGCGTGCAAGCGCAGTTGCCTTGAATGCGAGTAGGCTGTCCAACCACTTGTTGGATGTCAGGCGCAAGCCTTATATCTGTCAGGTGTGCGACATGCGAGCTCATTTCATGGTTAGCAAACGGCCGATTCCAGTCAACACCTCTTAGATTAAAATCCCCAACCAATATATATTTTCCATTATTAAATGAAGCCACGCGTTCACATAGCTGACGCAAAAATACAGTAGGCGAGTCGGGTGTACGATACACAGGAAAAAGCACAGCAGCTCGCACCCAACGTGACACTTTTAATGTGACGCTTTCATGATTATCGATGTGGCGGGTTAAAAGGCAGATATAGCGTATTTCACCGGAACAGCTACTCCCCCTTCACATTGAGGCCTATAACGATGGGATACATTATACGATGGTGGAAAAATGTCGTGTCTGCGTCATCAATGGCATCGTGCAACCAAGTTTCTGTAATCACAACTATGTGGGAGGAGTGACTTAAAGTACAGCTTCAAGTTGTACTTGAAGCTGTACTACATCTATTCCTACATCAATAACTCAGTATCAATTACATCAGTTCCCATAGCGTAGAATCTGCTGGTTTTTTTCCTTACTGCTCCTTTCTTTCACTGTCAAAGGAAAGAGAAAGTTATTGAATTGAATGATGGTCATTTCCGCTTACTAAAGGCACGCACCTACTATGAAGGTCGGCTACAAGTCAAAGTATATGTGAACGCGGGGTTCACATTCATTGGTAAAAAGCACCAGGGGTTACCATCGGAATGTTTGAAAGCCTGCCAATATTCTTTTTTTACGAATAAATTTTTTCCTGCCAGATCGGAAGCCGTGTATTTTTCTATATAAATTACGCTAACACGCGAAACAGTGCAAGCAGAACTGTTTCAAAACAAAGCGCTCTTAAAGTATGCCTGATGTTGACCAATATAAAAGACGAATAAAAGGCTAAATAGCGCTAATTGGTCAAACTACAAAAAGAACGACAGAGCTGTCGAAGCGAGAGAAAAGAGGAGGATCCATGAAGGGAAATTGAGGCTTGGGTTATTTTGTTGTTGCCGTTGTTTTTGTCTCAGAAATGGGAGCCTGTAATTTATGGTCAGAGAATCCATTATAGCCTCATGCCTCTCCGTGCCATACAGTGCGGGATCATCCGTGTCATCAGAGTGTCTTCTCAATCGATTTACGGATCTAATGTTTCCAAATTATACAACTTCTGATCTACCTACGAAGTGGTAGACGACTGTCTGTCAGCGTTAGTCTTCCCTGAGAAAAAGAGAGAGATAGCTTGAAAAGAAGTAAACGCCAGGCCTGTGCCAAACGCGCTGTACTGTGACATCCTTAGCTGGAGGAGCGTCAATAAGGCCCACTATAAACTCTATTGGGGCGTCTAGTGAAGTACAGTTCTCAGCCTCTCCCACTATTTCGTACATTTCAGAGGCATCTGCCACTAGGACAAATTCGTTTATTCGGTCAGCACCCACATTCTACGGGTTTCGAACCTCAGCCAACTTCAACTGAAAGCTACATGACACAGGAGGGTGCAGGTGCGCACTCAGTGACATGAATTGCTTTCGTAATAGTTATTTTTGAGAGGATTTAGTCCAAGAGCTGTTACCCTTGTTTGCCTGGCTTGTGTCGCCTGCAGCACCGTATAACATTTCCAAATTCTCCATAGGCAACATGTCCGTTTTTATAGAATGGTCAACATGCCTGCCTTTCGCATCTCTCCTGTTTCCCGTCATCTCATGCTCTTAGGCATAACAGTGTTCGAACACTCTTCCGGCGGCTTGTTAGCATGCCACCCAATGATCCGCGTTGCGATTCCTTTTTCTTACCATGGGAAAAGCGCCAATCTGTAGATGTGACAATTTGATCACTAATCTTATTGTACCTCGACATAGATTCAGGACGCTATGAACCTGGATGACGCTTGCGCGAATAAAAAGTACAGGTCATGGAGCACGCTTTCACCACAACGCGTGTTGGATGGCGCAGTGATCGCCTGTCGCAGGTGTAGATTTGCGTCATCGGAACATGTCCAAACAGACACAGAGGGCGTGTGCGCCTTTCGGTAGCTGATAACAAGGATCTGCGCGAGTTGTCCAAAAGGCGAGTGCTATGGTCGAGCTCGTGGATTACCATAATTTGTACAAGACATAACATACAAAAAAATTTAAATTAGCGCTAAAAAATAAGCAGGCGTGTTCTCCTTGGTAAGCTTTTAAAGAAATTGCTTAGGCTGTGGATCGCCATGCTCATCATTCGACGCTCTCCTATCTCTAGCGGGCTAAAGCAGAGCGCAACATTGTAGCGCAACCGTCTAAATGCACGAGCATCGTTAAAAGGTGGTCAAAATATCAGCCAACTTCGCCGCCTCTAATAACAGATATAGTTCAGCACATTCGTGAATATTCATGCTTAGAATATATGAACTGTTTATACTGCTTTGGCTTTACGTCGCATGTTTCAGCACCAACTAGAAACGATTTACTAGGTTCGAATACGCTAATAGATCATATCATCTCCAACATTTCCACTGAACACGTTGCAGGTGTGCTAGATCATAGCATTACAGATCATAATCCCGTATGTTTCATTCTGGGCTCCGAAAATACCAAGCCCAGTAACATCGTTACGAAACGCCGATTCGATGCGGACAAGTTTGTGCAAATAATTAGCGCAGTAGACTGGACATCGGTGACTAATCTAGACTGCGCAGAAAAGGCTTTTGAGTCTTTCTCAGAAGTAATAGCTTCAGGTGTAGAAGCATGCACCACTTCCACTACTGTAACGTAGTTGTATCATTCCCCCTAGAAATCCATGGATAAGCAACTCGTTGTTGAAGTCCATTAGTAAAAAGAATAACCTTCATAAGAAGTCGCAGCCTTATAACCTCGCATTAAAATCCCGCTTTCACAAATACTCAGCAACATTATCTTCCTTACTTAGGCGTGCTAAGCGCAATTAGTACCGTGATCTCATTGTAAAAAAACACAGGTAACACGAGACGCTGCTGGCAAACCATTAAAGAATTTTTGAACATGAAGAACTGCTCAGAGACCACAATAAAAATAAAGCAAGGCGACGAAATGTATACCGACCCTGTGAGAGTGGCCGCCACGTTCAGTGAGCATTTCTGCGCATCTGCCGATACGCAGCAATCACCAGGTCATTTAAGCGATATACCACGGTGTACTCATTATTTTTATCTGCATTCGACGTCTGCAGATGAAGTCCTTCAGGTCATCACATCACTAAGGACCACAAGTCCTGGTTTAGATCATATTGATCCTTTTAAAGTAAAACTAGTTTCAAACATTATATCACCACCTTTGGCAGTAATTATTAACAAGCTGTTTTCAGCAGGTGTGTTTCCGAACTGCCTGAAGGCTGGTAAAATAGTTCCAGTTTTTAATTTTAAGAAGGGTGATAAGACTTTTGTACAGAATTATAGGCCAATCTGTATCCTGCCTTTCTTCCGTAAGGTAATTGAAAAGTTATTCCACATTAGATTAATGCGTTATCTGAAATAATTTAATCTTTTATCTCCACAACAATTCGGATTTCGTCAAGGATATTCAACTGAGCTGGCACTAATTACCTTAACGGAGAAAATTAAACAAGCTATTGATAGAGGGTTACTTGTGGGATCTGTGTTTATCGATTTGACGAAGGCTTTTGACACTATAAATCATCACGTACTACTTGCTGAACTCGAATCATTTAGTATGTCTGGTCGGCCACTAAATTTTATTAAGAGCTACCTCAGTAACCGGTCTCAAATGGTACATGTTAATGGCCATCTTTCATCGCCCAAGTTAATTAACATTGGTGTTCCACAGGGATCAATTTTAGGCCCACTTTTATTTTTGATGTTTATTAATGACCTACCTAGCATTCTTACAAGGACCATGTTGCATACTTTACGCTGACGACACAACCATCTTTCAATCATATAAATCAGTTTCTACACTCCAGTCTGACCTCAGCACAGATTTACATAACATAACTTTATGGTGCCAGGCCAGTTATCTTCAGATCAATGCTACCAAACCGTGTTTATGTTGTTCCATTCCCCGCGCATTTCGCTTGACATACAACCTTCCCTTCACGTTGGTAATACCGTCATAAACATTTCCAGTGAAGCGCGGTTTCTTGGCGTCATCTTAGATAGCGAACTAAAAGTTCATAAACATGCCGCATCACTCGTTAAAAAGATTGCATTTGGTATTCACGTTATCATGAAGACGCGAACTTATTTTCCGCCTCACATCATACGTACTTTGTATTTTGCTTATATTCATAGCCATGTTTCGTATTGCGTATCATCTTGGGCCAACACATATTTCACGCACATCGAGCGATTGCAGCGACTTAAGAATCAAGCAGTTAGACTAATGATTTTCAGCCCATTTTACTTCTCCTGTAGCTCGTTGTTTCCTCAGCTTAACATACTCCCATTGAGACAATTATATTGTCCCAGAATGTCCATAGTCGCCTTTAGACTCATCACGCATGACATTTTTATCGCATGTATTGATCATCATCACTTAACTAATAGCAACATCACCCGGTTTTCCCAGTGCAATAATCTACTTTTGCCGGCCGTAAGGGCAAACTACGGCAAGTTCTCAACCTTATTTAGTAGCATAGCCATTTGGAATTCATTGCCTTTCGAATTCAAATCGTCGCATAACATTCATATATTCACCTCGCGCAGCAAGAAATATTTCGTTCAGGAATTAATCAACTCATCCGAATTGTGTAATTAACTGTTATTAGCTCTCAACATTTCTGTGCTATTTACTACTTCAATTTGCCTTTGTATAACTGATAACAGTGATAATGAAACGTGTTGCATTTGTCACGTAGCTTTGTTCATTAATATTGTTTTTTGTCTTTCCTGTTTCACCACTTGCTTTTGATTATTTTCATGTTATTTTTCAGTAGTGAGTATTACCATTATGTTAAGTATTGATCGTATTTTTATCGTTAATCAAGCTTATTGATTATTACTCACATGTCCGTATACTATTGCTGTATTTTTTGTAATTACCCCATCCATGTAGCCATAGGAGGTCCCCCTGTCAGTTTCTCTGAAACTTTGGGACCTCCTGCTGTAAAACGCTAACCATGTAACTCAACTGAACTATTTAATAAACTTGACTTGACTTGACTTGACATGACTAGCTCGAAAATATAGTGCACCAACTATAACAAGGTGTGCTTATTGTTATAAAAGGATAAAGCCTAATGAATGTCTTTCACCGCGGTAACGGTCACGTTTGCACTTTGTATATGGCAAGAGTGATTTAGAATCGACATATTTGCACAGCGCTAAGTGAACGAGGACATATGAAAGGACAGAACACAAGCGAAGCAAATTCTAAATCACCAACTAGCCCATGCTGCCGTTCCGAGCGATCTTGTAATATGCATCCTGTTGCATTGCAAGAAAGGTCTATTTTGAAATATTGTCCCAATTTGCTACATTTACGTCATTACCCTAAGAAAATGTCCCTCGACTAAGGCTGACACTGCATGTAGTAATCACGTATCGTTGACAATGGTGCTGTCTTGTGCGCAGTCTCATGAAAAATGCAACTGCGATTTTTAGGTAAGCATTTGACAAGACTTCACACAAATTTCCCGCGTGGTTGCCTATATTGTGCCTTCTTGCCATACAACGACGCGTACACGTCTACTTTCAGCAAAGATGAAACTAGCTGACTCAGCCAATGTCATAATAAGACACACTGCTGACAAAATTGGGCGTAGCGCTAGTAAAACAAGAAATCATATATGTACAACAACAATCGTATGATGCATAAAAGGCAATATCCTACGGCGAAAGAGCAAATGAAGTGCAAATGATGCCGAGAACACACGACATTATACAATATATATTCATGTGTTTTCTTTAGGTTTTTTATTTATAGCTACGTTTATCGCACGTACAACTGACGAACTTCCCTCGACAGTCTTGAATAAAGAGACTATTTCGCCTAAATTCCACGCTGTTCTATACATTAATGTTACCCATATATTTAATTGCGGCAGCAAATAAAGGGACACTTTCGGCGGGATTAGGCCATTTCCGCCATGTTCCGCGTACTATATCAAACCCACACCGAAAAGTATTCTGAAGAGCATTTTTCTGAAACGCGCGCTTCTTCGCGCGTCACACTACGAGTTAGAACGCCTGTCTCTGCATAGCAGCGAGAAGTTATTTATAGATTTAATATACAGTTGGTGGTGCGCATATGTTTCGATGGCGGTGGTGGTGTACTCTCTATTAGGCCTAAAAAAGGAGACCAGAGCGAAGACGGGTTGCGCTGGCTTAGAGGAGGTCGGCGGGGATCCATTGGGATACCACAGAAGCCACCACGCGCTGGATGAGCCGGCGTTATTCTGCTGGCTCGTAGGTACGCAGGAGAGACTCTCACGACTCTGGGGTGTTTGTGTATTCAGTGTTGTAGCGCGTGCAATTACACACCATATGTAGCAGTGTGGCCGGAGATTAGCAATCGGTGCACCTTGGCGTTATCTGTTACGGAAAAATTCTGCTGTATAAGAGGGGGTGTGAGAAGCTCCCTGTCTCTAATTCGTGCCATTGGACGGCCTCGTGTCTTCCTAGATCTTGCTGTGCAGGAAGGTGTACGCATCTCCCGAGTCGGTATTCCTGAGGATGTCCGTATAAATAGTTAGCTAGACAATTGTGCGACATGCATGCGCCAGCGGAAGCAACACGGTGGATCCTACACTCGGCTCGGCAGCTAAGGTCTGGGCGAGTATGTGCACCGGGGCGTTTCAGCTGAGCCACTCGTGGGCTCGAGCGAAACGGAGTAAGCAGGATGTAGAAGAGTGGGAGTAGAAAGTAGAATGTGTAATGCCTGGCGAAAGATACGGCCGGCATCGTTGTTACGGAGATCGCCTGTTGAGAATCACTGATGAAGACTTTGGTATTAGGATCAGCTAGCGCAAGCGCGATGGCAACTGCATGCTGCATGCTGTGTACAAAGCCATGGCGGGGGAGGGTGAGCTTCAGCCACTATCGCTGGATTCGATTGGTGATAAGGGGTCTCGGTATACATGACGCCCGGACGCGCATTTGACAACCGTATGCTACGCAACGCAGGAGAGAGAGGGGAGACCGAGGGAGATGCCCATGTCGTCTGCCCTGGCGTTTATTGGCTGCCGGTGCCGCGACCGCCATTTCCGCTTTGCCAGCAGCCGAGGGCCGAGGGCCGCGGCGGCGGGCATTGCGGGCATGTTTGACGTTGGTGGTTGATGAGTAACTGAGAGCCGCTGTTGTGTGGTGTTTTTGTGAATACGCCGGTGATCAGATTGCGTTTGGGTTGTTTCCAAACTACTGAAGCCGTAAGTAAATAGTGTCGGGCTGACTGCGTAGATAGACGGCAGCTGCGCACGCATCGCGTAACGACGATTAGTAGACGTCCAAGACTTGCGCGTTGGGGCGAGACGTACGCCGAGGCCGAACGTTTGTTTGCCTCTATGTATATGCCGCATAGGGTTCCACAGCTTCGCTAATATCAAAGCTCGCTTTTTCCCGTAACCTCCGCAGCATGTACGTCACGCGTGTTTAAAGCATGTCAAGTTTTAGCCAGTTCGGCTTATTTACCTGTTGCAGGTACGGCCCTACGTTGCCGTTCATGTTTTGAGCAGTTTCGAGGCTACCGACGGCTACGCATTCGATGCATAGCGATTGCACCTGATATTTTTTAACGATTAAGTGCTCATTGGAACACCAAGTCAGCTTTTTACCTGCAGCGAGACCGGTCCAAAAACGTACAATGTTGTTCAATCACTGTGTATTTCATGTTTTAAAATAAACTGCCTTGCAACTTGGCATTGCTGTGACCGTTCGTGACATCTCCCGTAGTTTTGCTAACTTTGTGAAGCGATCATTGTACGTAATACTGCGATTGTATAACTTGCAGGTGACCGTGGTAACATAAGCAAAATCAGAGAGAAATGAGGTAGTTGTTATCTGAGCCAGGGGAAAAAAAAGCTAGTTTTGACAACATACGGGACACAGGGGATAACATGTGGGTGACTTTTCACACAGCTGCATCACTGAAGTGATGGTACTCTGCTGTGAACACTGTGGCTTCTAACTAAACACGGTGTGACGATACAGCATCAGATACGAAATTATGTCGAACATAAAGTGAGAGCTCACTGATGGACCATGATTAAGACTATATGACAGCTGAAGAGTGCATGCAAAGCAGTATTGTTCGTGATGAGCACAGATTATCAGCCACCAACTTAGCGGCTGACAATGTTAACAAAAGTTTCTTTTGCACCATGGGAGACAAAAAAAAAACAATCAGTCAGTTTGTTTACAGGTACTGTAGCACCAAATCGACTAAACTCCGAAGAGAAAACACTAAAGCTAAATATATATATATATATATATATATATATATATATATATATATATATATATATATATATAGTCTTCATGACACAGGCTGGGTTGTTGTGATAAAGACTATGAGTCCCTTGCAAATACAGTAACCTTAATTTTGGCACACTTGTGAGGTGAAAGAATGATCAATAAAATAAAAATTATATCACAAGCAGATAGTACAAAAAAAAGAAGACTAAATGCTGCTAAGGGTGACTTTAGTCACAGTAAATATCTGCAAGAGTATATTTATGCCAAATGTTTTATTCGTATTACCTCCACGGCTCGAGGGCATCGCAGAAGGGAGTAGAAAATTCAAAGCACACAAATAAAGTAAGCATTAGTAATTTCTGATTATACAGCGTTATGTATATTGTTACATGTTTTTGAGAGGTTCAGGTGTTTAGAATAAGTAAGCAAGTACTAAAACACAAAGACTACCATTCATGGGAACAACGCGGTCGCCTTCCTCCTGTCTCAGCACTTTTGTTTTCTATTGTGATCAACACACTTTAATATTTCTACTCTCCCACACGAAGCCCTCCTGGTGAGTCACTCTTGATGCCTTCGTGTGAAGGGCTTCAGACAGGCAACACGCATCACCTCAGTCTTTTATGGGCACTGGCCACATGAAGTGAGGAGTGCAAATTTGTAGTTAACTTAGCTTAGACGATCAGGGATGAACAGCAGTCTGGCATCGTCCGCAAGTAGCTTTTGACACAAACCACATTTACATATTGGTGTTCACAGCCACACGAGGTCACCAAAAACATAGGTAATATATTTGAGCTAATTATCATGGTATCTTTTGGAGCTTTCTCATGCAGCCCACCTACATAAGCATGAGCAGTTCGGAGGGCATCCTCTGCATGACACGAAGTCTTCGCTATGGACGAATTGTCATGGATGGTAAAATATAGTATCCAATGAGGTGGGTGAACTAAAAGGAGAAAGAAAAAGCTATAGCCAGTTGTTTTGTGATTTGCAGTGTTGAAAGTGTACATGACACTAAATGATGCTTTATCGCCAGCTCTTGCGATATGAAGTGCCGTTATATAACATGTTGATCAATGTTTGGTTTATGCGGTCGATCAGGCCACTGCTTTGTGGATGATAAGGCATTGAGTGCTGGAAGTTGAACCACAGAAACAAGGCAATACTTCCACAACATCAGCTGGAAATTGGTGACCACAGTCACTTATATGAGAGGCAGCCCATGTCGAAGTTTTACTGAATGCAGCATAAACTTGTGCTGAAGTGTCAGAGGTTAGGGCTGCTGTCTTGTGGTAGTGAGTCAGGTAGTTGCATACACAATTATCCACCAGTTGTCTATTGAAGAACACAAACTGTCCAATATTACATCTCGCCTAACACTCTGCAAGTACAGTTCACAAAATAACATGTTAATTCCTGTTTTCATAGAGACATTGTTAACATGACAAATAAAATTAAATAAAGAAGAACATCAGCTGCAACCATCATCTCTGGCTCATGCCTGCTGGAGAGGTTGGGCCCTCAGTCCTGGCCATCCTGGGCCCCTATGGCTAAGCCTGTTCTCAGAGTCTGTGTGTGCTGAGCTAGCTGTTGCTGTTGGCAATTTATTTATTTACCAAAGTGCACACAGAACCTTCACAGGCATTACAGTGGGTCATAGGCATTACAGTGGGCTTGTAAGGGTTGATCCCATAGCAACAAGCAAACTTGAAGGGAATCGCTAGAGGTTGTGAAACATCTAGGTTGAAACTATCATTGATCTTTTGTGTGCATGGTCAGGTTGAAGTTGATTTGAGGCATAAGGAAGCAATTTCCTGTCTCACTAGTTCTCAAGAATTTCCATTATGAATGATAATGAAAGTGAGTGCAAAACGGCGTCAGCTATTTTGGCATTGCTTGCAATGTTGGAAATGTAAGGCGCGTCGACGACAACGGACAAACGGGAGAGTACACACACACACGGAGCGCCACTTCCAGCAATGTTTATTACGAAATGAGCACAGGGTATATATACAGGATGTGCTGTCACAAATCATCAGTTTGCAGTTGCATTAAAGTAAAACAACTCTTTTGGTGATAGTCAAATTGTCAACACACTTATTGCCTGCTTCGATGGCTGTCTTGGCCTCAATCATTAATCTTACCCATTTATCGTGGCTTCACCCGACAACAGAGCAGGCACAGTGCTTTGTTTGCAGCTGACCATGTATGTTGACAGTACGAGCCTCGTGCAAACAAAGCACTGCTACCTTTCAGCTCGTCCCACTCTAAGCTCGTCAAACGTAGCATTGCCAATATGTGCTTGCTGAATGCTTTTAAGAAGTCCTGCCCACATAGAGAAACGGTTCATATGTTCGCTCCACCTAACTTTCTACCACCCTCGGTCGCTCTTCTCATCTCAGTATCCATTTCGATGCTCTATAGCTGACCATCAATTATCTGTCCTTCTCATGAAGTAACCAGCTCAGGTTCATTTTTTTTCTCTTAATATCTACTAGGGTAAAAGCTACCCACGTTTGTTCTCTGATCCAGTCTGCTATCTTCCTATTTCTCAGAATTACATCTATCACTTTTCGTTCCATTGCAAGCTGCACGTCCTTAAAGTATTCGTTTATTTCTTATTCTCCAGGTTTCTGGTCCTCCGCCAAACTTGATTAAAAATAATTACCCGGTCTCAAATGACGCAGCTTAACAGCTATCCCTGCAAGCTAGTCATGTGGGAGTCTCACAGGGCTTAATTTCAGGCCTTCTTTTATTTTTGATGCTTATTAGTCACCTATCTACTATTCTTGCTAAAACCAAGTGCATAATTATGCCGATGACACAACCATCTTTACACCCAGGATATTCAGCAGCCACGCTCTAGTGTAACCTTAAAGAGGCAGTAAAGGCAAATATTAATTCGACGTGCATTGTTGAGATAGCATTCCCGAAACCTCGTAGTGAGTGCTTGTTTCGTGCATCATTGCATATAGGCTCATCCCAGATGGCGTTTGCATTGAACGTACTGGTACAGGGCGTCCAAATATTTCATTTGAAGGGGCCGGGTGGCAAGTGTGTGCCGGTACTGCATGTCTTGGTTCTCTTCATTACATTGCTGTTTATGTTGTTATTGCTGCCATTGCTTCACTAGCTTTGACTTACTGCTGTGATAGTACTGATCCTGAACACTGCTTATAACAACAGTACCTGGTTTTTCCTAGCACAATAATCATCTTATGCCTGCCGTTGGGAAGAATTACAGCAAATTCGAAATCCTCTTCTCTAGCATAGCAATACGGCATTCATTAACTCTCAAAATAGAATCATCACAGAATGTTCACACTTTCTCTACATGAAGCAACTCATTTAAATCTTCTAATTAACCATCAGTATTGCTACATAATAGCAGCAGTTATAGAAGACACTTCGTTCATGATTACAAAGACGATCAGAACGAGAAATACTGGAGCAAGCTGTTTGTCTTGTGGAGTACCGCATGCAAATGCACTTGTAAATACAGCTGAGTATAGTCTTTCCCATGCCTCTCTTTTCATGTAACAATATTTATATGTCATTTTGCTGTATACCTTTTGGTTTTGTATAATTTATATTGACAATGCAATGAGTGTTATGTCAGCTTGATTTTTTTGTTACTTTCTCTTGTATTTTTGCTTGTTGAAACACTTTTGATTATTTTACATGCTGTTTGTTTAAATCAGTATTTCTGTTAAATTTAGCACAAATTCCTTCACACACATATATATATATATATATATATATATATATATATATATATATATATATATATATATATATATATATATATATATATATATATATATATATATATATATATATATATATATATATATATATAATCATCTTACTTAATTATCATTTTCGCTGTTCACATGTCTACACTTATTTGCCATTTTTGCAAAGTAACCATATATTTATGTAATCGTAACAGTTCATCCTGGCAGTTTTTCTAAATTCTGGAACCTGCTACTGTGATATTTTTACCATGTAGCTCCACCATGACAGTTTCAATAAACTTGACATATTAGACTTGATAACGTACGTTGTGATTGAGTGCAAAAATAGTGTCTTGAGAAACGGAATATGATTACAGAGTACAGTAGCGCATTGAATTGGGCTGGATGGTACATTACTGAAAGTGAAGAAAGCAGTGCTCAAAATGGGACGATGATGAAGAGACAAACGCGACATTGAGTTGCGTACGTCTCCCGTGGACATTTTTACACAGCATGATTTATTTATGCTGGCCCTGAAAGTTTTATACGGATATTACAGGGTGAATTTTCAATCACGTTTCTTAATCGCGATTGGCGCGTTTTGCGCAAGATGCGGAAGGGGGCCATTCAGGATAGGGAAATTTAATAACTATCGCGGCTTGACGACGTCGAAAGTGCTGATATGAAACTCATATCGAGTATTTCATTTTTCAAGCAAGCGTGCAGCGGTACGCGTACTCGAGCCTCGATCATACCGACCGCCACTTCGCGTATGGATTAAGGCGAGTCAGTAATGATGATTTAAACTCGCAAGTATAAGCGTTTCGAACGCGCAGGCGGCATCTTATGAGCAAGCAGTCTGTTAGTCTCGATGAACGGCAACGTACGGTCGTACATAGGTAAATAAGCCGAACGAGTCGTTTCGCCAAGACCAGAATACTACTATGAGAATTAAAACTTGACATGCGTTAAACACGCGTAACGTACATGCGGCGGAGACTACGGGAAAAAGCGAGCTCTGACATTAGCGACGTTATGGAACCCTAGAGCAAAACGTCTCGCTCCAACGCGGCAGCTGCCGTCTATCTTCGCACTGTTTACTTACGGCTTCAGTAGTTTGGAAACAACTCGAACCGCAATCTGGTCAACGGCGTATTCACAAAACACCACACACAGCGGTAGCGTGGTTAACAGCGGCTCTCAGTTGCTCCTCACCCGCCATTTACTGCGAGGCGTCAGCCGTTGCAACTTGCCGTGACAACCGTGCGAAAATTTCAACCAAACCGGAAATGGCGTTCGCGGCATCGGCAGCCAATGAACGCCAGAGCAGACGACATGGGCGTGTCCCCATGGTCTCCCCCTCTCTCCTGCGTTCTGTAGCATACGGTTGTCAAATGCGCCGCCCGGACGTCCGCTGAAGCGTCTTTCGAATGGACGTGCACGGTCGGCTCGTCTCTCAGCGTGCTGTTCCGGATGCATCCGTTTGATAACGGGAGGGATGCGGAGACTTCAACGATATTCCGGTGTAAGGTCAGCATAGTTGCGGGCCGCCCTCGTTGGTGAGATTCCAACTTCCTGCAGTATTGCTCAGCCAGCATGCGTGAGTGGCAGCCGCTCATATTGGGCGGTGAGGGTAGCTTTCACCAGATGGGTCACTGTGTTGGTGATTCCGTGAGCCACACGCTTGCGACCAGCTGTAGACACGCGAAGACCCAAAGCCGTCTTGTATGCTTTGCGAAGTGACGTCTCTAACCGTTCGCTTTCTGTGCATTTGATACATAGCTAAAGTGCTGAGTAGGGGATGCGAGATTGGGCTCCAGCATACGTCGGTGCTTGTTGGAGACTCGCTTGAGAAAGCGTCCTGTACCACTGGTCGATGCGCTGGAGCGAAATACTGTTGCTGCCATTTGCCTGTAGGTGTAGGCTAAGAATCTTGATGCGATCAGCGAGAGGGATTGAGGTGCCTAGTAGCTACCTTAGGTGCGCGTAGTTCCAGGGATGGGATGATTATGTACTATGACTTAGTTGCCCAAACTAAGGCCAACTGTGTCGTGATATCTTCGATCTGGCCGTCATTGCACTGTGTGATCCAAAGAGTGAGATCGTCAGCATACAGCCTGTGGTGTAAGTTGTGGGTGTCAGCGAGAAACTGAGGTATCCCTATCAGTGCAACGTTGAGCAGCAGCGGCGATAGAACGGAGCCTTGCGGCGTGCCAGGATTCCCAGGAGAGATTGTGTAGGAACGTGCGGTGCCGGCACTGAGCTGTATTTTGCGGTCGGTGAGAAAGTCCCCTACGTATTCATACGTGCGATGTCCGACGCCAAGGGTCTGGAGTTAAGAATGGCTTCGTGGAGTACGTTGTCGAAAACCTCGGCAACAACGAGACCAACCATGACTTTCGTCTCCAGTGTACTGCTCATGACGACCTGGTGACGGAAAAGCATAATGTCAGGACCTGCCAGATGAGGACGAAATCAGAACATTGCCTGTGCTAGAAGGTGGTCGTCCTCGAGGTAGTGAAGGGGTCTGGTCTCGATAAGGGGTTCCATAAACATACCAACACAGGAAGCGATAGAGACGGACCGGAGGTTGACCAACGTGGATGGTTTTCCTGGCTTGGGAATGAACACTAGTAAATCTTTTGTTAGGCCTAGTTGGTACATAGAATTTACGAACAGAGCTTCAGCGCAAAAGAAGACGAACCACAAAGACTAGAAAGACAAGGACTAGCGCTTACTAAAAACTACATTATTCTTCTCCCAGCATCGCATATATATGCCATAACCAGAATCATTGCATGCGCAAGCGCAGCTTCGTATTACATACGTAAGAACATAGATATTTAACCAAGATATGCCACACCCACAATCTTTGTATGCGCACGCGCAGCGTCGTGTTCAACACGTGCAAACACCATGTCTAACCAAAATGCGCAGGCAGAAATTCATATTCTGAGGAGTTCAAAGAAATAGGGGTGTCACTTTTACAATCAGCTCCACTTTTCCTGATGTGATATGCTTCCAAATCAAGCCGCGCATGTTCATTATTACTTCTGCCGAGAATCAACGTCTCGCGAGATCGCGGGGCACAGTTGTGGCAGGCGTTAAGAAGAGCTTAGACAGTTTGTTGGCCGCAGAGAAAACCATGGTTTTCTCTGCGCCCAACAAAATCTTTAAGCTGTGCTTCCGCACATGCGTGGTAGCAAACACTGGTGCCAAATCAAACACGGGGTCTGCTATCTCCCTTGCAGCACTTGTGTGTTATATGCCGTACCTCTGTTTGTGGCAAGACCTACGTCGGGCGAACTTCGCGCTGCATAACCGAGCGACTTAGGGAACATGCACAAAAAGTAACTAACAATGTTGACAAAAGAGCACATCTCGTTGATCCTCTTAACTCCTGCCAGAACTGTGCTCCGTGATTTCGCGAGACCTTGATTCTCGGCAGCAGTAATAATGAACATGCGCGGCTTGCTTTGGAAGCATATCACATCAGTAAAAGGGGAGCTGATTGTAAAAGTGACACCTCTATTTTCTTTGTACTCCTCAGAATATGAATTTGTGTGCGTGCGCATTTTCGTTAGACATCTGTGTTTTTACGTGTGCAACACGACGCTGCGCATGCGCATGCAGAGATTTTGGGTGTGGCATATCTTGGCTAAATAACTATGTTCTTACGTACGTAATATGAAGCTACGCGTGTGGATGCAGTGATTGTCGTTGTGACATGTATATGCGATGCTGAGAGAAGAATCAAGCAGTTGTTAGTAAGCGCCTTCGCTTGTCATTCTAGTCTTTGTGGTTCGTATTCTGTTGCGCTGAAGTTCTTTTCCTAAATGAACCCTAGATTGGCGCACTTCAATTCCTGCGGAATGCTACCACAAGCCTAGCATCCTTGCATGTAGTTGGTGAGGGCGTGAATAGAGGCGTCATCTAGATTCCTAAGCCCTGTGTTAGAAATGTGGCCGGGGCCGGCCGCTGAGTTGGTCTTAAGGTAGTTGAGTTCTGCTTGGACTTCCGCTAAATTGATTCGAGCGTCTAGGTCAGGGTTGTCCGAGCGCTGATAAAAGGGGAGACTGGTTGCCGGTTAGGGCCGGATGTATGCGTCAAATAGCATTGAGTTCATCTGGGGTGCCAGGATACTGGTGGAAGATTCGGTCAAGGTGGTGGCGTGCTCGGAGCTTGCCTCCAGCTGGGTCCAGCAGATGTCGGAGCAGTCTCCACATGTAACTAGTGTTAGGGGTCTTGTTCATCTCGCCACACATGTTTTACAAGCTTAGCCAGGCGAGTGCGATTGCGTAGCTCTCGATATTTGTGTGGCCGCTTTCCAGCGGACGGCGGATATCACGGTTCCACTTTCGAGCGGCCAGTAGAGCCTCAAGTGACTGTCTTCGCTCACAGAGATGGGCGTAGTAACCGTCTCAGTGTGGGACTGTGTCCTTTAGGTCGATGGTTTTCGCGGCGTCTGCATCTTGTTTGACAATTTCGGGTGTCCATGGGTTGATGTCGGTAATGCTGGGACGTGTGGCCTGCTCTTTGCCGTGTATGCGAAAGAAGCCAAGAAGTCCCAGTCGACCACCTGAGCCGACCATGCACGTTACCGCAAGGACACTTATATCGCGATCTCGATCATGAAGTGATCGCTTTCAAAATTTTTGTTAGTGTGACACCAAGTAGCTTCGGCTCCGGAGCACGTAAAGGAGAAATACCTCACAGTATATCGATGTAAGCACGAACCAACTCTAGTGAGGCAGGAGACATACGTGATAAGGGTGCGCTGATGCGTACGCCATTCATTCCAGAGGCGTCTGTCTCTGGCTGAGTCCTAGTGTTAGCACCAAGCGCGATGATGCGCGTTGTAGTCACCGATTATAGGTAGAGGCTGCCCTTGCGCTTCCTCCTGGGCTTTGAGGAAAATGGGTCCGAAAACTTCTTTACGGGCCCGTGGAGGGCTGTAAACGTTAAGCACGAACAAGCTAGTGCGACGATCGCGTGAGGCTCGAGGCAGGCCGTAGCTAGGAATGTGTTTCGAGGGGAGTGGGGACATTCTGAAAACCTTCACTATTTGAGAAAAACACCTATTTTTATTACCTAACCCTCCTCGACGTGCCACCTCTTCCGTGACGGAGCTGGACTCCACCGAGTTGGCCAACATGTTCGCGAGTGCTGGGCGGGAAGTCAATCCCTGGTTGGCCCCTGTGACTGCTCCACTTGAGCTGCCCACATTGTCGAGCTCCCGTTTCCCGGAGCCTTGCTGCTCACCTTTAGAGAAAAACAATAAACAGTAATGTGAGAAAACGATAGCAACAACGCCCATAGCGTTGGGAAGCAACAGTAGTGCCGAAAAAAAAAGCAACAACATGGCAGGCCACGTGGCAGCTTGTTTCTTGCGGCTCGAGATTATGAAGTCGCTGTCGTGAGCCGCGCTGCCCGTGAGTTCCAAACCGACGTTTGTGTTTGCGTAATTACGTCCTGACGTTTCGACAGCAATGTACTCGTGTCTATTTTGCACTGTTTCTAGTATTCATTTTCAGATTCTCGGGTACAATTCTTAGCAGGCATGCATAAACAAACGGCTGTATAATCTTGATAATAAGAACACAACGTACCTGATTCTTTGTCCTCAGCGCGAGATCACACAAAGGGATAGCCGTTTTCACCATATATTTATTGCTGTCAGGATCGGTGGCAAATACCAAGCACCAGTTCCTATCGAAGCGGACGATCGAGTCTCAATGAGTGCTCTCATGTGTTCCTCACCACAATTATCGGCAGCTACCGATACGATAATTACATGCTCATGAGCTTCACGCGAATCGTTCTTGGCGTATAAAGTATTGGTACGCAACAGTTTCTCTTTTCTTTAAGCGAAACCGCATGACACCTTTTTCGCGAGCGAAAAAAGCGACGCGTTGAGAACGCCCGCGTTCACGCCGACGGAAATGCCAGCACGCGGAAAGAAGCAGCGGCGTTTGCGGGCCGCATTTGCCTGGTTGCTTGATTATCATCAAAAGCGCACGCCGGCTTCCAAAATTTCCGCCCAGATCGGTGATGAACAGCACCATCTGTTAGCACTGCAAGAAACTAAAAATCACGTGACTGCCCCCTGACCTCTGCTTGGCAGCCGAGCGGGCGACGTGCCACGGGAGAAGTTTGTTCAGCAAAGCTAGATTGAACTAGAATTCTACGATAGGCCACTCTAGTAAAACAGTATGACTCTACCCCGCAACGGTTCCGTCTCCGTAGAAAAAAAAAGCGTTGGCTATAAAAGCGTAGGCAAAAAAAAATCCTTCGCGCTCGGACACTCGATTTCAAGGGTGCAGATACTAAATATGATAGATATGCCCGATGCCGCTCTTGTTACGAGCTCAGCTTAAGCGAAGAAGCTACAATGCTATCAAACGTTTCAAGGGTGCACCTTCGAAATTAAAAAAAAAAAAGTTCTTCTTCAGCGTCTGCTCTACAAGTTCTACAACATTCGTTTCCACCCACACAATTTATTTCAAACCTCTCCCGAACGAAGGGGAATTAGACGAAGACGAGGGCGAGAGGCTGATGGACGTGGACGACTTCAATGACCCAAAGCAATGTGTCATGGCTATGAATGCACCGAGTCAGACTGTTGTGTACGATGAAACATGTGTAAGGTGGTTTATTGAAAGAAGTCTGGTTGCAGGCAGAAATCCGGCACAGCGAAAACAGGCTCGGCGCCAACAGCTCGCGATCAGCACTCAAGCTTCGCACTATGAGAGCGTCCCACTGGTGACTGCCTTGCTCCTTCATCATTAAAATACCCCGCGAGGAAGAGGAGCCATCCTGGTGACTCAAGGTTACCAGAGAATAATAGGGTCGTAATATGGCTTGAGGCGGCTAACGCGGACAATCTCACGGCCAAGACGGCGCTTTTCCGTGGAAATGTTGGCCGGCTGAATCACATACGTGACGGGGAAGGGGCACTTGATGGCGCGATAAGGGCCGATATACTTCGGTGCAAACTGGGGGACACGCCAGGAGATTGGAAAGGCTGTCGGGGCCATGTGAGGAAGCCGTCGGCAAAAGTGTCCTGGACCAGATCGCGGGCATGGTGATATTTAGAGAGCTTGATTATCCGCGGTAAATGAGCGTGCGAGCGGACGACACTCTTCGGCATACTGAGACATTTGACAAACTGGGCTGAATTCGGAGCTATCTGGATTATACGGCAAAATTATGGCGAGAGTGATCCATAGTTGACCGCCATAAAAAAGAAAGAATGAGGAAAAACCTGTTGTAAATTGTGTCAGAGTATTATATGCGTACGTCACGACAGGGAAGACGACGTCCAATAGGGGATGGAGGATGGATGGATGGATGGATGGATGGGTGGGTGGATGGATGGATGGATGGATGGATGGACGGATGAATGGATGCTTTCAGTGTCCCCTTTTTTATGGGGCGGTGGTAAGTCTTCCACCAGGCTCGACACTTGAAAAAAATTTTTCGTTTATTGTTTAATCTTTGCCTAATGGCTGTTCTTCAATTAAATCTACCTTACTAAAGAAAAAAAATGTATATTCACAGCCCAGTTCTCTGACCCTGTATGGCAGAATGTCCCCATTTTTCCCACCCTTAATTTTTGTCGTTTCTCTCTAATGTTCTTCACCAATACTCTAACCGTCTTTCAAAGTCAGGTGTGTTCAGTTTCCCATGGTTCTCCCTAAAACTCAAGGCTTCATGCAGCCTCGTGCACAAACGTACGCCTAGGTGGATATTGTGGATAGTGGATATTGTTCTGATATTCAATCACATCATGCACCGCCGTTTCCCTATATTCCCCATAACATGTACATTGTTCTTCTTTACTGAATCTCGCTTTATAACTACGCATTCTAAGTCAACACGATCTCACTTCAAACAATAAAGCCCTTCCCCTTCAATTATTGTAAAATGCCTGCCTACTTATTTCATTTCTGCCCTTTCGGAAGTTACTCAGTGGCTCTTCTCCATGACTGCAGTCCAGTACATCCTCTCCGCCTCTCTGGCCTTTTGCTTAACGCTCTTTGTTGCCATATCAATTAAACTACCGGCCGTATATTTACTAGTGAGTCTCCTAGTTCTTTTTCTCCATTGTGTTGTGAACGCCCTTCCTATATAAATAACAGAACACCTTCTCTGCCCATCTACTCTCTTTCATATGCCTTAGCCTCTGTTGAACATTATTTCGCTCTGAGCTTCCCTCACCTCAAAACTTTCCCATCCCATATTGTATTTTACAGCCTGGATTGTCGTGTTCCTGTGAGCGCCCAACGCGATACATTCCACAGTCCTTTATTCACATCCATTCCTGATTACACCTCTGACCTCATGCTCACCACTGAGTTCCCAAATATAATCCCCGGCACCATTACACCTTTCTAAATACCTGTAATCATCTGGTACCTATTGTATCGCCATAACGATCTGTGCTTAATTATTTCAGCATTTCTCTTGCCTTTTGATGCCGCGGCTTTTTCCTGTACCTCCATATATCTATCACTCTCATTCACCCACACTCCTAGGTACTTTTTCTCGCTTACAATCAGTATTTCTTGGCGCTGTATTGACACCGCCTGATCACAGGGATCATTGAGTACCATCAATCCACATTTTGTTACACTGTCCAAGAGCTTCACGTTCCCTTCCGCATATATCCGCCAGCCACTCTATATCATCTGGACTGTCCGCATATGAGACAACATCGTCCGCATAAAATAAACCTGCAAGCTTCTGGTCGATCACCACGCCGCCCTGTTTGTGTCACAGATTAAAGCCAATGTTTCTACCTTCGAAATGTGCGTCGTCATCAGTCGAGCGTTCCGTAAGCCCAATCCGCCACGTTTTGTCCGCCACCTAACTGCCGCTTAACCATATCGCAGCCTTTCAGGTGCTAGCTACTGGTTTTTTAGATTCGTTCTGCGATGACTTCCCAATGCTTCGTGCGCTGTTCAGGCAACGAAGGAGTCCTGGCAATGCCTGGAACAAGGTAGCACTATTTTTAATCGAATTTATATGTTAGCTGAAAGAATAAAAAGAATGTACCGAAGCGAACTTTTTTTCTTCAACAACGTCGCCGTTGTGCTTTAGTTCGGAAATGATCGGCGCGTGCAAAAGCGTTCTTATTTCACCGTGCAATTTAGTTGTTCGCCTGTAACATAAGGTATACTTGCAGAACACTATATAATGATAGATCCGTTTTTAAAGAGAGGGCAGGCGTCCCACATGCGCGAGAGAGCATGATTGATCAGCATTAGCTTGTTGCCGCTGCGAGCTTACGCGCGTCCGCGGTACATCAGTGCCGCCAAACGAGACTCGATCGGCGCAAAGATTTCAACAAGCACCGCATTGTCAGCTTCGCAATGCTGTGTGCGCGAAAGTACAAAGTCCGTATGCCGCGTCTGCCGTCTGCTTTACACCCCCTTATTCCTCACCTTTACTTTTCTTTGCCTTTATTCGGTCAGCGTACGCTGCGAACATAAAGCGATGAGTTACAGAGCCGTACACTAGTTGAAGCTTTGTTCGGTACATCTACAGCGGCTCATAAAAGAGCAATATGCAAGAACTCTGGGCAGATGTAAGGACCTTAGGTCATCGCACTCATGTTTCCGCTGATCGCGGGCTCTCGCATGCTGCTCACAATCGCGCGTGGTTTTGCATGCCCCCGAGGCCTGTGGAAGCAATAAGCGCAACATTTTAAAAAGATATGTCAATGAACGCACACGTATAGCGTTGAAGAAAACTACAACAATGGTACTAAATCTGAGTGACAGATTGCGACAACAATACATTATTAACAAGTTGTGTGCAAATAAAGAGAGAATTACTCGGGCCGCTCTCTTTGTATACAGTTGAAACGCTGGAGCTCGTATCGCAGAAATTCTGGTGTCGGCGTTGACGACGGCGTCATTGGTAGGGAGCCAATAATTATCATCTTGTGCATGACCGAAAAATCGAGAAAGATGCAAATGAAATAAATAATAAACGTGTGAGGTTTCGAGTGAGAATAGAACCCGGGCCGTCTGCATGGCAAGTAGGTGTTCTACCACAGAGCCACCTTATTTCTTGAAACTGCTTCTGAAATGAACACCATATGAATGTCCTGTAGAGAAAGACTCCTTAAAGGGAAGCTGACGAGGTTTCAGAATTCAATAAAACTTCGTCGTTAGCAAGGACCGACATTATTGTCGACGATGTCTGTCGTAATTTCTTCCCCGGTTGTTCAAGCGGGAGCTTTAGAATACACGAAAGAAATGCTCCGCCCAGGCGAGCGCACGGAAAGTGCAGGCGTCATCGTAGGCTCCTTTGGCAGAGCCGTGCTGCACTCTCACTGGGGGTTCCCGCCGCTCACCGATGCGATTTGCGAGAGCACTGTTATAGCAAACCGGGAATTTCTGCACATGAAATACGATATCTGGAATAGAGCACATGCACGGGCCTACCCGAAAACCCGGGCCCGGCCCGTCGTCCGGGCCGGACCGGGTAAAGTAGTTTCGATGCTGGGCCCGGGCCTGCCTTGGAGCTGAATGTCCGGGCTTAAGGCTGGCCCGGGTCGGAGGCGGTGGGCTCGGGTCGGGCCGGGCTTGTACTTTGTTCCGTTCTTAAGGAAACAGTAAAGTGAAACACTGAATCGCTTTACAGTGATAATGTGTACTCTGAGAACTCGAACGTCACCCATTTTACCACCATGAACAATTATTAAGTGACAAGGAATCAAGGTCAAAGTTCTATTTTTAAATTTTGCCCCGATAGCTCCGCGCTTGACGTCACGGATTTGAAACTGTATTTGTCGTATTTTGGGGACTTTCGCTCAACCAAATTTCTTGAAACTTGGCATGTTAAGTCAATGGCCCCCTCAGAGGTTAATGTATTTATTTTTACCGATTAGAAACTACGCCGGCCACAGCAGAGACTGTCAGAATCTATGACGTCACGACTTGTCCTGCGCGAAGTTCAATGTGGCGTCGCCACGCGAACTTTCTTTTTGTGCGTTTTCTCGCTTATCAAGAGCCTCGAGATTCTGGAATTGTAAAAAGGCTAATTTACGGATATTACAAAAATTCGTTTTTCTCTTTAGTGCCCCTTTAAATGAGTTCCACGTACCTTGTGCAGTCAATAATGTTTCCCCTTCTATCGTAAAAAGACGCTTTTATTTAAGTAGGCCATTCTATTTAGAGAAGCTTAATGAGGGAGCAGTAATGAACAATTTTCTGCTAATCGCATATCGGGCTCCTTGATTGATCTGAAACAGGCGAGCTAAACCAGGCGCTTATATTTAACATATCACTATTCTGTGCTTTATTTGCATTCGTTATTATTTTATATCCCAAATGTTATTCACTAATCGCAGAAATTAATATAATACTATAAACGTCTACCTCTAGCTTATTATCGCAAGAGCGATCCCAGAGCTCCAAAGCGAGGAAACATTCTTGAAGTTTCAGCCTTAAACACAGCCACTTAAACAAAACGAGTGCATAGAGTCATGGCACACGGAATTCCCACAAACACACCACCTTTTTCCGTGGTTCTCTCACGGCTCTGACTGGGTAAGCGACGCGAGGTAGACATGCACAGCCTGCTTTTTGTGCCCATATTGTTAACTTCTGAGCTTTCGTCTTCTTCCGCTATATCAGCGGTCTCAAATTCGCCACAGCTAAGGGGCCGCATTCCCAAAATTTACTCCCGCAGGGGAAAGGGCAGTGACGATGTTAAGAGCGGGAAGGGGGTGGGGGGGGGCGGGTACGTCGCACGAAATGTCAGCTAACGTTGTCATTTCAAAAAACTTTTTCATATCTCATATACAGGTCATTATGGGCATTGGGCGGCAGAATCCCAACATATGGATACCTATCTCAAAATTACTGAAATCTGGACGCCCATTCTGAAATGTAGATTTTTGTTTGACGGTTGTGTATCAACATATGGTGGCCAAAGAGGCTCCTCACGAAGGAAAATGATTTAGCTCTGTCGTGCCCATAGGTCGGTAAAAAATGTGGAGCTCACTCAGACTCACTTATGCAATATTAATAGTCCTCAGGGCTCACTCGGACTCAGACTCACCAAAATTTTCCCCAACCGGACTCACTCCGGCTCAGATGCACCTATATATTACTCACTCGGACTCACTCAGACTCAGACTCACGGCTCGACCTGAGACTGAGTTAGTCGACTCATGAGTGCGTTAGCGTATAATTACGATTTGCGATCAGCATGTCAATGCACTTAAACGCCGATATCTCGCATCTTTGGTGCTGAACAATGCGCATTTTTATCTACCTTCAACATACGAGCTATCAGGGATTGTTATCAGTAACGACATTTTTATTGAAATATATGACTATCAATTAATATTGAGCTGGCGTACGAAGGCTAGTGTGTTGAAGTATCTGAGCTGAAGTGAGTATCAACGTGAGCCATCATAAGCTAATAGCAATGCTGAAGTTCACTATTTGTCAGACTCATGCCTGTGCAGCTTAAGAATGTACTCAACGAAAAAGAATGCGATGAAGGCAGTCAAGCGCGGTCCGCGAGGCACAAGTGAGAGGTCCGCGGACCGCGTGTTTGAGACCCCTGCGCTATATATATAGTGCGAGAACTACGATACTGCCGCAACAGTGTTGGAATGTGCAGGAATAGCATAGGTCCATAAAAAAGACGTGGGCAAATTATATCTTGGTTGAAGAAAGACAATTAGTAATTGTGTACCGGGTAATGTCCCTTTACTTCGAACAACATGCATCCAGTGAGTGTCTAGAATCTTATTAGTGCCTTTATTACCAAACTGGAATGACCCCCGAAACGAGAGAAATCGCTTCATCCACCTTCTGTCAGGTTCACCCGCGTAATCCAATGACTACATTCTATAGTACAACGTCTTTAGGAAGGCATTAACCTTTATAATAGGCAAAATAGAGGATGGTGCAAATCTTACATAAAATACACTGCTGAAAACTGCAAGGAGAAGTCTTCAAATAGGAGTTTTATAGATGACATTGAAGAGTGGCGCGACATTCGAGAACGGGAGAAATGAAGGGATGAGCTGGACACCTACGTTCATTCTGCAGAGGTCCACAAATATATTCTAAATTTGCTCCATTAGTGGAAGATAAGAACAACGATGCCTTCACATTTCGCAAGGCAGATGTGAGCCCCTGCGTCTAGAGCAAGCAGTGCGAGAATCTTTAGCGCGGCAGGTTATGTAGTGCAACAGCGCATGGGGTGCTTAAAGCCGGAATCTCTTGATAATTTGATTTTTTGGACAACAACACGTCAACAAATAAACTATAAGTTATGCCACAAAATTATAGACTGTATATACTAACAGTGGTTTGATATATGAAAATAATGCTATGAGAAATATTTTTTTTCTTCCTTTTGGCTGCTTATTTGTATTTCTAATGTACACGTGCTGCACGCTGTTCACTATAATTTTTATCTGTAGGTTTGTGTATTTACAACAACGTAACAAATTTAATTTTTTCCATTATTTCCCTTCCAGTGGCATGGTGCTCCTGCTAGGCTGAAGACAGGTGCTACATATACATAAGCGTGCACAATCAGCTCTGTCGTAAGAGCATGCTTTATATTTGAACAGAGAGCGCCATGTAGACAAAGTGAAGAGGGCGTTATGTTCTCTGTCTGTTCTGTTTTATTGCGCTCCCTATCGAAACTGAACTGTTGCTGCCAATCACTTTCCTTGCTACGGAATATAACGAGAACTAACAGACAATAATGCCAAGGAAAGTGCGGGGGATGCATTTGTTGTAATGGGGATTTAAATCTGAAGAAAGTAAAGTGGATCAAAGGATAACTTGTCTCCGGTAGGAACCGAAATTGAGACCTTCGAGTAACACGTCCGATACTCTACCACGGAACTACGGCGGCGGTCATCCTCTCCACTTTTTATAGGGCATACAGAGTTCTTTTTAGAAATACAGAGTTTTTACAAAACTCTATGACAATAATTCCCTCATTGTTCTCGCACACGCACTCCACGTCGAGGCGGATAAACATTGCCGCAGTTAAAATGACACACTCGCTGAGAATTAACAAACAGCCGTTAACGTTTTGATTATTGACTGAGGGCAGGCGTTTATATTAGAAAAATGAAGTGCGTGCCAATTTATGGCATACTTATTTTTCACAAATCACAAAAGTTGCACGTAGTTCGAGATATTTTTCTTCGAATGTCAAGCGCGAGATCAAAACTGATCGCGCAAACCGCGCACGAAGCGCGACCTTTCTTTCATGTGAGACCGTAATTACGAGTCACAAGGGAGCGACAAAATTTGAAGGCGCGCCGCGGCCTTATATTTTCATGCAATGTTGCAAGTCATCTCACTTGTGCCCGCGCATCGCCTTACCTTCGAGGATACTGTTTCGTGTTCATCGTTTGCTTTCGAACTGTGCACAAGAAAACCGCCATATCAACGTTGTTTTCTTATTTTTGTATGGTATGTATAAAACTCCGGGCCTGCCACACAGGGGCGGCCATTATTAAAACAATAGGCTGGGTTTTGCACGCCCAAACAGAACACGAAAGAAGCACAATTTAATGATCTGATAGACCAGGTAGCACAGACAAAAAATAATCTTTATAACAACGGCTGATAAAAATCAGATCATGCGTGCAAGCGCAGTTGCCTTGAATGCGAGTAGGCTGTCCAACCACTTGTTGGATGTCAGGCGCAAGCCTTATATCTGTCAGGTGTGCGACATGCGAGCTCATTTCATGGTTAGCAAACGGCCGATTCCAGTCAACACCTCTTAGATTAAAATCCCCAACCAATATATATTTTCCATTATTAAATGAAGCCACGCGTTCACATAGCTGACGCAAAAATACAGTAGGCGAGTCGGGTGTACGATACACAGGAAAAAGCACAGCAGCTCGCACCCAACATGACACTTTTAATGTGACGCTTTCATGATTATCGATTTGGCGGCTTAAAAGGCAGATATGGTTTTTTTTTTAACCGGGACAGCTACTCCCCCTCCACGGGGACGG